>NW_025778451.1:0-127235 GCF_021130785.1 Homalodisca vitripennis | reverse complement strand
TAACAGTAGTCCAATTATATAATCTTCATATTTATTTTGTTTTTTCCCAAAAAAATATGTTCACTAGCCCTATTTATATAAAGGCATACAAAGTCAAGCAATTTATTTGCATATGTTTCGAAGGGGTAAAACAACAATTTAGGAAACTACACCCCATGGTAGCCTTCTCCACATGAATAACGTATTGTATTTCTAGTGTGAAATGTGTTTTTAAAGAATATGGGATGTAAAACATATTAATTAAATTTACAGTAACAATCAGCACATTTCGCATAATTAGCTGGTGATGACGAATCGTTGGCCTGGCATTTTCCACACAGTTACATAGTGATGAAACATCGTCACTGTGGCACCCAAAGGGTTAAATTATTACATAATTTATATTTACATTATTTTTGTCTTTTTAATTTTTTCAAGGTGGAGGCATTGACATATTATGTTGTTATAAAACAGTATTTCCGCATACTGCTAATTTTCTTTTAGCCAAATAAACAAGAAATATTCATTACAACAACAAAAATAAATAAAAATAAAGTAAAGCATAGATAAAAATTTTTAACAGGTTTTATGCTTGTAAAACATTAATTTTATGATTTTGTCTCAGAATTTTAAATAAAATTATGCTAGAACAAAAATCTCATTGTTAGCCCACGATTTGTCCCTGTATTTTTTGCTTGAATATTAATATAAATAAATAGCTGTACTACACTTAATAAAAATCAAATGCCTGTACTTTTTTTGTTTCTCTTTTTGATTGTATACGTATACTAAAAAAATTATTAATACCATCACGAATAATAAATACAGGGACAATATACATGTATGTCCTTAATTTAGACAAAAATTTATTAAACATTACTACTACTACCTTCTATGTTTTTGTTTGTTTAAGTAACGTTTTATAATCATTAATTCTCCTTTAGATTACTGTAATTGCTTTTTTCTAGACAGAAAAACAAATATTGATATAGAAAGCTTTTATGGATGATTGTATCTGGAATAGAACAAAAGTGGTTACATTTGGATTGATTATCTAACTGATTAGAGTGGATGAAATGGTTACACTTGATAAGATTCTTATCTATCTGGATGTGGTCAAGGAAGATGTATGTGGACTATTAATATGAGTCTAGTTAGAATAGTTTGAGTAGTACAAATACTTTCAAACTGTTCCATTTATTTTATAAATACAAAATTAACTTTGAGTGATAACTAGCCTTTATGCCTTAAAGGAATGTTTATATTTAAGTTTATAAACCACAACAGTATTTTAGTTAAGATTGTTAATTTTTGAATGCCAATCAGCTAAAACTGCTGCAATATGAGACTTTTGAATTTTCAAAGTTAAAAAATCATGTTTACTACTGATTATTATTGACCCAAACCATTGTTCATTCTTATCAACTTACTTGAATTTCAGATGACTAATTTGTGAGAAAGTATGAATTTGTAACATCTTTTTATGCTCTACTTCGTGTGAGATAATACACCACAAGTTATTCATAGCAGTTGTTTGTGTTCAGATAATCTTTATTTTTTATTGCTTTTAATAGTCTGTTTGATATATTGCATTTGATTCGTAAATTTAGAACAGATGCAAACAAATTTCGAACAGAATGTAAATTTAGGTTAGATTTGAAAATTCATAACCTTAACGTTTGAATTTTTATGAGATATTTGAAATTAACTTTACCGATAGAAAATATGTAGTATTTATTATTTAAAACACTATTGAAGGAAACAGCATTTTCTGGACAGTTGCCATTGTTCAGTGGTACAAAAAAAATCAGTTAATACTTAATCACTGAGTTAGTATGTATGGAGGTTTTGGTTCCTGACTGTATGTTATAAAACTTTGGTATGATTTGTTTATTATTTAACCTAGATTGTGTTTATGTGTTGGGTTAAATATTCACCTGGGGAAAAGATCAGATTGCACATATCGAAATTTAATGTAACTGATTGTTTTAAAAATCCTGTTTCCTTCACAACCCTTGCATCGTCAAAAACAAACTTCAAATTGAAAATGCTAGTTTGATAGTCATTCTGATATAACAAACCTATTGAAGGAGGAATAATACTACTGTGATAATTTTGTATCTTTGATGCGTACCATGGGTACTTGATGGAAATCAAGAAGTGTATATATTTTATGAACATTGTTAACAAATTGTTAATTATGTCTGCATAGAATATTCATAATACTGCAAATTTGTTCTTATTATTTTTTTAAATGAATTTCTATCGTTAAAGTGTACTTAAGTTTAGTATACTATAATAATTTATAATAATGAAATTAGTGAAAGAGTGGAGCATGATGCTCAGTAGTGATGACTTGTGCATTTGGTGAAGTACTCTCCACTTCTCATCGGGTGAAATCACTGTGACCTGGCTTCTGACCTATGCCCAGTCTATTTCATTTTAAAAACTGTGGTTATATGTATTTAAAAAAATCAACTTTTTGAAAAAAACTGCTAATGTTTTCATTAAATTTTTATCATTAGATACATAACACAAATAAAGAAACCACAATGTTATAAAAAATTATTCTTTTAGCCGTTTTATTTCCAAATATATTGGGCAGGTCACGTCACATAATGCCAGAGTTCAGTTGAGCGTCTGCAGGCTTAGCCGCTGAGTACATGTTGCAGTAGTGCCGGAGCAACTTTAAGAGCAATTAAGAGGAGCAATTATGTTATGACACCATAGACATAAATTGTTCTCATTTTGTTATCTTTTATGATAAAATAATAATTTTGGTTTCATTTTGTTATTGTTAATAGGAGAACAATCACATGCAGTGGAATTGATGAAATGTTAATCTTAAAAACTTTTATACGTTTAAATATTTTTTTATTTTATAATTTAAAGCTTATAAATACTGAACAAATTTTTGTATTGCATTGTAATATATTCAATTGGTAAAGTCCTGTGTAAAATAGGTAAAATAATACTAACAATTTACAGATTTATGCATTTGTTAGTAAAAAAAGTACAAAACCGACTGACCATGAAAACACAAATGTTGTTAGATAAAACATTTTAGTGTATATTATTATTTTGTTTGAATGTAATACCTGTATGAATGTCAATACAATGCTGTTTGCTATAATACATTTTATATAAAATCAGAAAATAAACAACTTTATTTATTGATCAAGATTGAAATAAAATCAAATTTTTATGTTTTAAATGTTCAAAGTGTTAAACTTAGGTTGGAAAAACAATATCTAAGTATTTTATCCGAAATAAAAGAAAGTACAGTATTGGATGACACCTTTTTTAGAAGCTTTAAAAGTATAGTTAGTGTGTAAGATAAGATTACAACAATACTAATGGCTGTGGGTGGTTATCATTTAACCTGAAAAACCACTGCCTTAGGAATAATGCAACTTTATTAAACATTAAAAATATTATTAAAATGGCATAAATATAACAAGTTATGTTGTATTATTGAAGCAAATATAGTTCTGAATAAATCAGTACTAATTTTATTGATATTGATCAATAATTTCTATATATATAGGCTCTTGGGGGTTTTCATCACCAACCTTAGCTTGAGTCTATATATAGGATCTTGGTTTTAAAAAGGGTTAAAAGTTAACAGATTGAATTTTAGTGTTGTTTTGAAGAGGTTATACTGTCAAAACAAGACTTAAATCAATTTAAATAGTTAACCATCAAATAAAAATGTAGCAAATCATAATAAAAGCGGAGGTATGAAAATAATGTATGTATGTTTTAGTCAGGTTCTAGTTTTAAATTTTAGGTTTTTAAAGTAGATACACAAAATAGTCTAAAAATATAAATATTGTAATTTAATGTTTTATCAGGATTTTGAGGACTGGGACGATGTAGGACTGAACATCCCTAAGCCAGCCGAGCTGCTGCAGCTGTACAGGGACGCGATGAGACAGCCGGGACACAGCGCGCCCATGCGCGACTGTGGGAGTCAGGTCACGCTGGCGACAGACGAGGAACTGGCACTGAAGCAGCAGGTTATGTCCCTAGTGAGTGTTTACCCACTTTGTTGTACTGGAGCAGTATCGGCATATCAGACACGGTTTAAAATTTCATAAATTGCCGCCATTGATTGGCACGACGATCAGTATTTAGACGATATTTAATATACTACACAGTTGAGATACTCTAGGAACTATATATCTGCATTTAATATGTTTCAATGTATTGATTAATACCTGTTTTACTCCTCGTAAGTCTTTGGAGTGATAATTAACTATATGTTGGTTATGGTCTGTCAGCTGATGAATTCTTTAGACGTGAATTATGCATTGAATTATTAAATTATGTTTTGATGTAAAAACAAATCATAAAGCAGTGTTAAATATACATTTATTAGTGTAATAATATCAATACTGAGTTTGGATTTTTCCACAGTAATGAGATTTTGTTTGTTTGATTTTCTTGCAGTATTGATGGCAAGTGCATTAAATTTTGACAATCTGTTGTTGTCAGTAGTTTATATCGCAGTAAAATATAGTGCTCTACATGAATTTTGTTTACAATTTCATGTACTTCACGTGGTATAGCTAAACAAGTCCAAAAAATAATACATATAGACAATTTTGAAAGAAATTTAAAAACATTTTGTACTAACACATATTAAAAATATATTTTATTTTATTTTTACCATAAAAATATACATTTTATTCTGTAATTTATTGCCAAAAGTAAAAAATAATAATGAAAGTTTATCAAGTGGCTATTGAACAATAATTTTTTTAAACTTGCATTGTACAAAAATCAAGCCGGCAATTTTAGGGAGTAACATAGCAAAGTAGCTATGGCATTCAAAGGGCCAATGTAAGGTTAATAGATTTTTACAGATAAACAAGTTAACCCATAAAGTTGTGGCCTCAAATGTATTTGCAGGTCATATTAAAAAACCAGATGTTAAAATGGCCATCAGGTATCTGAAGCATGGCATTTCCCTATTCTGAAATGTGCATGAATAAACCTGTTCTTCAGAAACAAACAATGATCAATAACCAGCCACTATTGTTTTGTTTGGTTCACATCACTGATACTGTGTGTTGTCTAATTGGATGTATCTTCTATGACTCCCAACTAGTCATGCATTGTTTACTAATGTTCACTATCCATTCTGATGAGTAATGTGTTATTTATAGATTCTGTTATCATAAGTTTGTTTATCTATTTTAAAATCTGTGACCTTTACCCTTGGTTTCATCTGAGTAACTCAATGGCAAATTTCAAGACTTGCTTTTACTTGAGACAATGTATTTTGGCCAACTACTAATTTATTGTAATACAAATTCTCAATACGTGACAAAAACGTTTTTCCTTATATGATATAGAGTGTATTTTGCTGTTTCTTCACAATACGATTAATGGATACGAAAAGTCTGATTGCATTGATAAAGATTAATCTGTATGTAACCATTTTAATGGTCCACTAAATATGGATTTTAAACTAAGAAAAGTTATTAATGTAAAAATAATAATATATTGTGTTCCTTTGTGAAGAAAAACATCAGCACAAAAAGTCAATAATATATTATAATTTAATTTATATAAGCAACCAGTATTGACAATATGGGCATCAGCTGTTCACCTACAGACTTAATCAGGTTAATTTAGAACAAACCTAGAGGACCAAATTGAAATAAAACAAAACCCAACAAAGCTGTTACTGATGTATAGGTTAATTTTCCCATCTCTTTTATAAAAAGCATTTTTCATTTTCATATGTATTTGCAGGAGATTGGAGAAATTACGCTTTTACAAGTCGCGTAAATAGGCACATACAACATTCGTGCCCATGTAAATGCGGCGTGCTCACTTACGTGACGACTTTCATGCATCATGTCACTTATAATTTTTTCAAAAAAAGAACTGTATAGGGGAAAACCGTGAATGGCAGTCTAATCTCAATTTTTGTCCACATCAAACCTTCCTTTTCGCGCTTATTCTGTTTCATCTGTGCTTGTATTTGTTTTTAAATATATATTATGTTAAGTATGTGTCTATACCTCACCCACTTAGGTGTGCACAATCGTTTTATGTCCATTTCATTAAACTCCAATAGGAACAAGAACCAGCAATAAGAATCATTTGATTAAAGAAGGCATTTTAACCAGTAAATTTTATTCAGCAGGGATCACTTCTGGCTGATTTATACCTTCTGATGTGTCACTTAAATCTGGACAACCTTATGGATGTTCAGGAGCAGCACATCACTAACCGCAAATGTCGATATTCTGGGGTGCAAGGGTAGTTCAAGGATAAGTCTAGGCTACTGCGGGATATGACTGTTGGAAGTTGATGAGGTTCGTTCCCTAAGTGTCAGAGGTTCTTGCTAGCCTCAACAAGGGTGTGCCACCCCCTTGCCTGCTTTCACTGGAGAGGCTGGTTTAGAGCTAACATCCCCTTCTTTCAGGGGGACATGACTGAGATTAGTGCCCTAATTCTTCCTCATGGATCTTGATGAGAGACAGCCCCTACCCCACAACCTTACCCATCCTGAATATCCTGTCACTCCGGAAGCAGTTCTAAGGTTCTTACAGGACTAAGTGCAATTTATAAGCTTCTTGTCCTGAGAGAACAAATAAAAAAAAGTAAATTTGTTTAACAAAAATTTCTTTACGATTACAAATGTTTATTCATGGATCTTTTACAGACAGTGGAGTTAGAGGAAGTCAGAACTCAGTTGGTAAACCTGGAGAGAGAAAAGGCTGCTGAACTTACTGCTAACATTGAGAGGTATGTGTCTTTCTTGTACAGTAGTTTTAACCCTTACGGACATTTTACACGCTATCTTTCTGCCATGTAGAGTATACAGTTCAAACTGGCCATACGACAATCTGGACAGCTTGTGATCATTGTACTGTGATGAGCTAGCTGGCTATGATACGATACTCTTACGTAATATTCTTGCTATATGGTTTTTAATAATCAGTAATTGCATGTTCAATCATAATATATCCAGCAAGTATTTTTTGTTGATTTAGATTTGATTTAACATTAAAAATAGCTTATTGGCTGAGCATTAGTGAAAACTATCACCTGTGGGGTTGAAAATATTTAATTTCTGTCTGTCTGTTCGTATGATATCTGGAAAACGTACTGATGCATAGACTTGAAATTGTGCATGAAGCCTCATTTCTATATTAGGAACTCTGAGTTTGATGATGGTGCATGTGATGATGAGTGTTAGCGAGTGTTTTTACATCAGGGTATGGGTAACCATGATGGCAACGAGAAAATATCAGAATAAATAAATTTGTAAACAAACTCAATACACCCAGCTGCATCGCTGGCCATCTCACCAACCATCCGTTTTATACGCCGAAGTCGTTTTTCTGTTGGAATATCGTATTCTTCTGATTTTTTGTTGCAATTTCTATTGCCTCTTCCACAATGTGATCCCGTTTTTCTTCGATATAGAAACGAAGTGCATCTATTTTTGTAGCAGTTTCGTCAACAGTCGGAAATCCCCGAATTATACATAGCTCAGCTCTATGTGAGAAAAGTGGAGGAACTCTAGTGCTAGTGGAGGAATCCCCGTAAAAGAAGTTTTGTGCTAGCGATTTATTTTTGTTTTGTTTGTACATTGAGACACTGATATGCAACCCAATTTAACCCTTTGAGTGCCACGCGAAGTGGTGGAGGTCATCGTTTGTGACAGGCCATTCCCCTCAGTGCCAAGCTCTATTTTTATGTTACTGCAGTATTTTACTAAAAAATTAACACCTTCCTTAAAGATTAACATAATGGGACACTTTTTGCTTTATTATTTAGGGCAAGATACAGGCTACAAATTGCTATATATATATTTTGACCAAAAATTAAAAAACAATATTTATATATGTGTAAACAAAAATACAAAAACAAAAAAAACCACATTTTTTTGTTTAAGATATAAAAAGTATTTATTTATTTTTGTTTTATGTGCCAATTTTATGTTCCCCATGTTAGTTGGAATACATGTACCAAGTTTCATAAAAATACATGTATATATAACTGAGTTTTGAATTTTTTTTATATATTGCTGCAAAATGCTGAAAACCTGCCCCAACATGCACGCTTACTCTTGTTCTCTTGTTCATGTAAAATATATTTTACTAGTTTTAAGAAATTAAATAAAGGTAGATTATACAACTGTTATTTATTTATTAATAACATACTTAAATTAATTACTTGGGGCTTATTTCATTAGGCCTATTATACTAAATCCTTCAGATGAAATAACTGAGTGAGTGTTTTTATCATAAGAATGAATTAATGTATTTTAATGTATTTTCGCGGTCAGATTCCGTTATATGCCCCAAACGCTTAAACTTTTTCAATGAACTTAGAACGTTATAAAACAATAGTTGAGTAACAGAACTAACATTTCATCAATCAACAAGCATTTCCAGGTATTGCGATCGGTATTGTTGTCGCTGTTATCTTATCTTTCTCGAGAATCCCGATTACGGCAGGCCGCGCAGCACCAATTGTATTGGCTAGTAACCAATTGTAATTCATTATAATCATCCGTAAATGAAAAATTAGCGTTGGGGGCATAATGTTAGTTCTGTTACTCAACTACATTGTGTTATAACGTTCTAAGTTCATTGAATAAAGTTTAAGCGTTGAGGGCATATAACGGAATCTGACCTATTTTCGCTTAAGGGCGATCTGTTTCCTTTTCGGCAAACTATACCTTATTCAATAATGAAATTGAACTGAAGTAATAAAAGTAGGAAACTTTTAAAACATTAACCAAAATGTCAACACAGCCACACTAGACAGCTAGCAAAAAACAACTGAACGTAAACAAAACGACTGCAGCGTGACAACAGACGGTTCGCGAAACAGCCTTCTAGATTTTTAAGGAACAGTTTGGAAAGCCTTTGTGCTGCCTTTCCCATCACTTATCACGTCAAAAGTTACAAAATGGTGCTACAATATATGGACTGATCACTAAACCTAAGTATTACAATAAACCTACTATAGAAGACTATAGTTTTAGCATTTCAACATCTGACAGAAGACTTCATCAGAAGAGGATTGAAATACCTTATATGCCCACCTATGGGTTGTACTAAAGACAAAATTTCGCCAAGTGTTTTTGCTGCAAACATAATAAAATTTCAACAACTTACTGGAGCTTCTATTCGAATAATCACATATAATGAACATTCTAAACAAGAACTAAGAAATGGACTTCCATACCTTGACTTTGTGAAGACTCTGAACAATTTCATTCCTCACAACTTACAGAGTAAGATACCTGCCGGCATTGTTGACCAGCCAGCCAACTTCTCATCCATGATGGAGTTTTCCACCCTTACTTCCCTCGAAGGAAATGTCTACCAGCTACAACCAGAGTGTGAAATCAAGTTTCAGTGAGAGTGTCAATGTGAGTGAGGTGGTTAATCAGAGCCAGAGTGAAGTTGTGCCTCATTTTTTATTCCAAACCCCTCCGCAAAGGAATCATGTATAGACTTAACAACAACCCAAGAATCGTTTCCAGAGAGCATTTTGCACAATGCTACATGTTGTAATAAGCTAAACAATGTTACTGGTACTGAGATCAGTATTAAGAATACTCCTATTGCCTTAAAATTATTCCACCAAAACATACATTTTTTATCCGCAAAAATTGACCCGTTGGAAGTTACTCTAGATGATATAAAACCAGACATACTAATCGTTATAGAACATAAAATGAAAAAAAAGATGAAATTATCAGGCTTAATATTCTAAATTATAGCACTCACTTCTACTATGCTAGGTGCAGTATTAATGGTGGAGGTGTAATTATTTTGGCAAAAAACACCATTAACCCTTTGCGATCGGATGCAGTATGTAATAGTATGTCCTCTACGATCGCGTGGCCAGTGTGACGGGCCACAGCCATCTGCGCATCAAGTCGTATTAGTTTTCACTTGAGTTGTCCCGGCGGCGCTCGGATGGCCAGTGAGACTGGCCAACATAGAATTCCTTCAATGGTCGGATGGCCAGTGCCACTGACCAAGAAATACATTCTGCATTTAGAAATACTTTATCAGCGTTAAGATGGCTATAAAGTGCTGAAACCTATCGAGTAAACATTGAACTAAATGAAACATCTGTTTCATTACATTTAACCATCTTGGATTTGAGGAATACTAGAAATAAACAGGTGTTTGTCCAGTACCATTTGACAGTGGGAGCATTTCAGATTTGTTGAAGTGTCGTAAATATTGTGATTAACCTAGTTTACTTGTTATTGTGTTAGATATCGTGCAGTTATTTATATTTAGATAAATGCAATTTATTAACAGTTGTCAATATGGATAAACCTTTAGTCCCTGACGATTTTGAAGAGATACTGTTTAATGAAAATAGTGATGTTGACTCAAATCATGACAGTGATGTACAGTCTAATTTCAGTGGTGATTTTGATAACTATGTAACTGTTGAAGAACTATTTGAAGAAGATTCAGATTATATTGAACATAATGATGATGTAGACCAGACAGACAATGCAAATATAGTAGGCCTAGACGAGACAGACAATGGAAATATAGTAGGCCTAGACGTGGCTAGAGAATGGAAAGAATGGTCTGAAGGTGATGGAAACTTTTACAAATTTATTTGGACACAGGTTAGTGGTTTTCAACTTGCAGGTAATGAGAAACCTTCAACCCCTTTAGAGTTTTTTCAGCTTTTCTTTACTGATAGCCTATTGATAGAAATCGTAAAAGAAACAAACAGATATGCTATTGAAAAAATTCAGAAAAACACACCTTTACAAAAGAAATCAGTATGGTGGTCATGGGTAGAACTAACACTTTCAGAATTGAAAGCTTTCCTTGGAGTTATTATAAATATGGGAATGAACGGCAAACCAGAAATGGCTGACTACTTTTCCACAAATTGGGTAGACTACCAACCATTTTTTAAGGATGTTTTTAAGTAAGGAAAGATTCTTACAAATATTCTGGAATTTGCACATATGCCCACCTCCTTCTGGTCCTGTCGCTGGGACATTGACTCGTTCCGGTAAGGTAAGAAATGTTTCTGCGTATCTGGATAAAAAGTTCAGAGAATATTATGTCCCACAAAAAGAAGTCAGTGTTGATGAAAGCACCATAGGCTTCAAAGGACGTATAGTCTTTAAAGTCTACAATAAAGACAAGCCAATTAAATGGGGGATTAAGGTGTTTGTGTTGTCTGAGTCCTCAACTGGATATATCTGCGCTATTGAGCCATACTTTGGTAAAACAACAACTGACCGCTTGAATAGGCCAGATTTAGGAGTTACAAGCCGCATTGTCCTACATCTTGTAGCTAAGCTTAAGGAATCTTATGGCAACATTGAGGGCCTCCACGTCTTCACTGACAGGTGGTATACAAATATGGATCTGGCAGCAGAACTTCTAGAGTGGAATGTTTATCTAACAGGTACTGTAATGTTAAACAGAAATGGCCTACCCGCAATTGTGAAACCACAAAGAAAAAATGCCAAAAAACAGACTCAAAAGCTTAAACTGAAACAAGGGGACATAAAAACCTTCAGGAAAGATGAAAAGTTTTCTCTGTTACTGTGGAAAGACAAAAAGGTAGTGTCAATACTAAGTACACTGTATGGTGATAACACTACCGTGGCAGTTTAGGCGACAGCAAAAAGATAACGTAGTACAAGAGGTGAAAAAACCGACTGTAGTTTGCAATTATAATAAGTACATGGGGGGAGTTGATCTTGCGGACCACTACATATCATCATACTCTTTTACCAGGAAGTCGATCAAGTGGTGGAGGAAAGTTTTCTTCTGGTTGTTGGAAACCGCCATCGTCAACTCATTTGTACTTTACAATGCCAATCAAGACCAACAACATCAAGTTAGACAGAGAAGTTACAGAAAAATGTTGATCACAGAATTAGTCGGGGAAGTGCGGAATATGAAGAAAAGAGGAAGACCGTCTAACAGTGTAGATGATGAAAGACTTAACGGAAAATTACATTTACCCTATCCTCTACAGACTGGCAAAACCAAGGACTGCTCTGTTTGCAGTGACAGAAGGCCGGGGATGCAAAGAAAACGAACAAATTTCTTTTGCAAAACATGCTCCAACAATCCAGGGCTCCATATCGGCGAGTGTTTTGAGAAATACCACTCAAGCAAAAAGTTAAAAGAACAATGAAACTAAAGTCGGCCACAGTGATAGCATAAGTAGCAATATAAAGTTTTAATTTCTTTCATTATTCAATAAGTATCTAATTCCAATTTCAAATTAATGTAAACCAAATGTATATTTTAATTCCATTAATGTGTGTCTGTATAAGCAATAAAACAATTGCAGTAAAGTAATATTAGTTTTTAAAAGAACAATGAAATAAAAGTCGGCCATAGTGATTGTATAAGTAGCAATATAAAGTTTTAATTTCATTATTCTATAAGTATGTAATTTATTGCACTTTCAAATTACTGTAAACTAAATGTATATTATAATTCCATTAATGTGTGTCTGTATAAGCAATAAAACAATTGCAGTAAAGTAAATATTAGTTTTTAAAAGAACAATGAAATCAAAGTCGGCCATAGTGATTGTATTAGTAGCATTATAAGGTTTTAATTTTATTATTCTATAAGTATGTAATTTATTGCACTTTCAAATGTAAACCAAATGTATATTATAATTCCATTATTGTGTGTCTGTATAAGCAATAAAACAATTGCTATAAAGTAGTTGGTTTTTAATTATTTAAATTTTAAATCCCACATGTAAACATTGCAGGTTTTACTACGAAATAATTCCGAGTTGGAGGAGGAAGGCCGCTACGATGAATAACAGCTGACGCAGAGATCGCCGTGGGCAGTGACACTGGCCACCCGAGCGGCGAGGACAACTCATGTAGTAGTCATTCTGAGCTGTCTTAGAGTAAAACTTGGCCAGTCTGACTGGCCATCCGATCGCAAAGGGTTAAAATTAAAGAAATAATGTTTCCTGCAATAAAAAATTTATTATGTGATCAAATTTTTGAGCTATGTTTGGTTGAGGTTTATTGGGGTAATTTAAAAATATTATTAGGCGGTATCTACAGGTCTCCAATCAATGTAAATGTGAATATATTCCTGGAAAATCTGAATTCTGTTTTTAGCATTCTAACCAATAGGTACAAGTATATAGTGATATGTGGAGATATTAACATCAACACCTTGACAAATAATTCTTATGTGAAAAATCTAAAACACCTATTAAAACAATACAATATGAAATACTTAATAGACTTCCCCACTAGATCAACCGGCACTACTCAGTCAGCAATAGACAATATTATAACCAATCTCAAACAATCACAAATTCAAGTTGAGTGTGTGAATACAATGTTGTCAGATCATGATGGCCAGTTAGTTACAATATTCGATTATGTATCTAACTCAGTGCAACAACAAAATTATAAATTCAAGTATTTCAGGGTTTTTCTGATGAAAATATGAGAAATTTTAATCTAGCATTAAGTTTAGAAACATGGACACAGCTTTATAAAGCTCCAGATCATTTAAAATATGACACCTTTATCCAAATCTTTTTATATTACTTTAATACTTATTTTCCAATTGTAAAGGTCAGAAATTACTTAGGTAAAAAACCTTGGGTTAGCGAAGATCTAAAACTAGAAAAAAAGAAACTAATTACTGAAAGTAATGCTGCCCGAAGAACAAAATCGCAAAGAGACATTGACAACGTAAAACTTAAATATAATACTTTTAAAAATAAAATTATTCAAGAAAAACAAAATTTACTATGCTAACAAAATTAAAAGATCTAAAAATTGTCAAAGAGACACTTGGAAAATCATTAACTATGAAACAGGTATTACTAAACCAAATACAAAAAATATATACATCAGGCACAATAATAAAATAGTATCAGATCCTGGTAAAGTTAGTGACATTTTTTATAATTACTATGTAACTTCAATTGAGGATAAAGCAAAATTTAACACATCTCAAAAAAATCTTAGTTTTAATGCTTTTAATAATTTTTCAGATATTAATTTTCAATGCAAACTAATTGATAGAGATGATATTATTAGAATCATCAGAAGTCTAAAAAGTAGTTATAGCACTGGATATGATGACATACCAGTGCCAATATTAAAATATGCAATGGAATTTCTAACTGACCCACTGCTTCATATAGTTAATTCATCTTTCCTCTCTGGGCAATTCCCTGAAAAACTAAAAATTACAAAAATAAAACCTCTATTTAAAAAAGGCGATCAGTTTGATGCAGCAAATTATCGGCCACTTGCATTGCTCCCAGTTATATCCAAAATATATGAACATGCAATGTCTAACCAGCTGGTTGACTATTTAGAAAGAAACAAATTACTTGATAGCATACAACATGGGTTTAGAAAAAGTAAATCTGTAGTTACAGCTGCCACTGATTTCATTGAGTCAGTGATTGATTCTGTGGATAGAGGGGAAAAGGTAATAGGAGTATTTATGGATCTCCATAAAGCATTTGACAGTGTTAGTCATGCTAAGTTACTAACTAAGTTATCGCAGTTTGGTATCCATGGGAAGGAGTACAACTGGCTAAAATCATATATACAAAACAGACAGCAGTTTGTGGAAATACATAATCTGAATAACAAGAACAATTTAACTAGTAAATATAATTCTATTTTAAAACAAACTTCTTATGGTGTTCCTCAAGGATCCATTTTGGGGCCACTTCTATTCCTCTGCTACCTAAAAGGAATTCCAGAGCTAGATAAATTATGTTTATACGCTGATGATGCCACTCTAAGAATTACTGCTTCATCTAAAGAGGAAATAGAGGAGTTTGCTTTTCTCAGCGTATCAAAAGTAAATAAGTTTTTCAAAGAAAACAACTTAATTTTAAATCCAACAAAAACAAGCTATATGGAATTTTGTACCAACCAATGCAGAAATAAAATTAATCCTCATATAGAAATAGATGACGTGGCTATAGTTAAAGAAGAAGAAGTAAAGTTTATGGGTTTAACGTTAGACAGTTCACTGACATGGAATAAACATTCAGAAAAAATAGTTTCACAAATTAACTCTGGTTTATATGCTCTTCGCAGAATGTCAAAATTATGCTCACAAGAAATTCTAAAAATGATTTATTTTTCACATATCCATTCACATATTATATTTGGTATCTCATTATATGGATCCACATCAATAAAAAATTTAAATTCAATTTTAGTGATACAAAAAAAAGCAATTCGTGTCATTTTAAAACTTAAATGGAATGAAAGTGTGAAGGATCACTTTCCTCAACTGGGTATCATGACGGTTTACAGTGCATATACAGTAAAAGCCCGCTAATTCGGCACTTTCGGGGATTGAAGTGTTCCGGATTATTGAAAATTCCAGATTACCGAGCGTCATATGAAAATGCCGGAAAATTCGGTTTTTAGCCGCTAAAATCGTATCACACTAAAGTAAAAGGAGTGACATCAAGTGATATTAACTCAGAAAAGCTGAAAACCCAGCCCAAATACTATCACTCTTTAAAAATAGTGGCTGGGTTTTCAGTCCCAAAGAGATAATGTACAGTAGCTTAATTTTACTTTTTCTACTTTAGCGATGATAGCGGGCTAAAAATCGTCGTCTAAGTTTCAGAGTGTGGCTTTAAAAAAAAAATCACTCTTTACGTGTAAACAATTAAAGAATTACTAAGGAGATCAATAAAATTAAACAAACATTAGTTTGAACACAAAATGAACATTTAATGCCTAGAAAAACATTTCTAAACTTAGGTTAACTTAGATGTAGGCTAACTAGTGCGTACATTATGTAATAAATATTATGGTAAACATAATTTTTGTGTACAGTATTTTATTTGGAAAAAGACCTAATGTCTGTTTGTTTTTTTGTATCATGTTTCTTCTTTAAAAAGTCATTTCTCAGAACATATAAATTTACAAGCTCTGAAGCATTGTAGGAGCTGCTGCGTTCGGCAAATCGTATAAACGTGTCGATAGTGGCACTTGCTTCACTCCACGTAGGCACGGGTGTTGGATCATCATCTGCTCCCTCTTCATCATCTGATTCGGACTCCACAGGATGAGGCTCTGACTGAGGTCCAAGTACACTTTTGATGAGCAGTTCAACCGTAATTTCTTCTTCAACTGGCTCGTCGCAATCAATGTATATCCACTCCAAGATTTCTTCTTGTGGCACTTTCCTTATTTCGTCTTGGGAACTGTGGGCCACCAAGTCCAGTATTGCTTCATTGTCGACTGAAACAGCAATGTCCTCTTCTTGGTAGGCAGCTGGCCATAGTTTTCGCCAAGATTTCTGTAGAGTGGTGGGCTTGACCTTTTTCCATGCCAAGGCGATTCCGAAAATTACATTTTTTATTTAGATTTTTTTCTGAAAATCAACCACCATACACTCTGAGTTTATCAGGCCTTGAAGAAAGGACGCTCTGTAAAAACATTTAAAGTTCTGAATCACTCCTTGATCCATTGGCTGAATCAAGGACGTGACATTTGCCGGGAGGTATGCAGTAAAAATGTTTCCCGATATCAACTCAGACGCTGCAGGGTGAGCTCTGCAATTGTCTAGGATGAGCACAACCTTGCTGTCTTCAGGTAAGCCACGGTTTTTCAGATTGTCTTTTACAGATGGGACGAAGTGGTGGAAAAACCAATTTCTAAATAAATCAGAGTTCATCCACGCATTGGATTGAGCATCGTATATTACGGGTAGGTGGGTAATGCCTTTCAGAGGTCTTGGCTTTTTTGCTTTTCCGATGACGAAAGGCGTGAACATGTGGTCCCCTGAGGCATTGCCACAGAGCAAAATTGTCAAACGGTCTTTGTTTTTTTAAAGCCTTTGGCACATTTCCCATCCCCTGCTGCCAAAGTCGAATTAGGCAAACAACACCAAAGTAGGCCAGTTTCAACAGCGTTGTAAATCCGGCATGCTGACAAATCGTAGTCTTCAACTAGATTTTCAAATTCAGCTTCATATTCTTCAGCCGCATTTTGGTCGGCTGATCGGAGCTCCCCAGCTACATCAAGCTTCCGTATTCCGTGTTGATTTTTAAATCGGTGCAGCCAACCATCAGAAAAGGCACATTCTTTCTCATCTATTTTTAATTCCTCACGGAACTGTTTAGCTTTTTCCATGATCATGGGCCCAGTCACAGGCTTCCCTTCAGACCGCTTAGCGCTAAACCATTTGAATAAAATTTCGTCAAGTTTAGTTTTTTTTTTAATGTTTGTCGAGACTGCATGTCTTTGACATTTGTAGTTTGAGACTTAAATTTAAGTAACTTTTCTTTATTCTTCTTGATGTCATACATTGTTGATGAACCAATGGTGAATTCTTCCATTAGCTTCATTCTACTCTCACCTTTTTCTACACGTCTTATCATTTCTAGCTTTTGTTGAATGGTAAGTGTGACATGCTTACGTTTATTTCCAACTTTGCTGGTGGATGAGCCGGGCTTGGAAAACATAGGGCACAACTTTGAGAAAGTTAAAGCACAATATGAACGAGCACAACACTCACGACTGCATTCGAGTACGAACTGACAGTGACTGAGACTGAGGCAGACGCTAGACAAACACGTAACAGCGGACACTCGGAAAGTGGCCCTGAACCCCCTCACACACAGCTTCTGCGTCACATACGATCCCTTCCGACTGAGCGCGAACCTTTCCGAGCGCTCTTGCGAACTGTACGTTTCACAGTGCGGTTAAAATATGAAGATGCCGGATGAATGAAAGTGCCGAACCATTGGATGCCGGATTAGCGGGCTTTTACTGTATATATGAAACTATAATGTCAGTGATGAACCGTACTCATAGCTTAGGCAAGAGTGGTGAGACCCATAATTATAATACAAGAAATAGAAATAATATGGCAGTAACTCAACATAACTTACACTTTTTCTGTAAAAAACCAATATACATAGGAGCTAAATTTTTTAATTTGCTGCCAAGCAATATAAAATTAATAGAAAATAATAAATTATTTAAAAATAAACTTAAAAGCTATCTGACTGAAATGCCGTTGTACCCCTTTTCTGAATTTTATACAATTCACAATAGTTTTTACAATCATTAAAATTACATTGTATTATATTTGGTTAGATACTAATGTAAATCATATTTAGTAAACGTAACCATTTACTTTCTTAATCATGTGACGCCATTCATGTACACCATGTGTAACAATCGAATAAAGATTTTTCTGATTCTGATTCTGATATCAGCTACATAAAAATGTTGTATACTATATATACAAACTATCACTACGTGAATTATGTTGTACATTTCTTGGGCTTTAATTTGATACGTTTTACGATATCATACGTCAATATTTAGCAACAGGATGACCAATATTGGAAAGGCCGATCTAGTCAGTCCTTGGCAATTTTCGTCAATACGATCGGGCCGATTACATTGTTTGTGACAGGCCATTCCCCTCAGTGCCAAGCTCTATTTTTATGTTACTGTAGTATTTTACTAAAAAATTAACACCTTCCTTAAAGATTAACATAATGGGAAACTTTTTGCTTTATTATTTAGGGCAAGATACAGGCATGTATTTTCCTTGGCACTATGTGGAAACGTTGCTAGGCCGATTAAATCGGCCCTTGGCACTTAAAGGGTTAACCCATTGGGAAACTTGCCTGAGCATCTCTCGTTGCGGCCGAGCGGGATTGAATAATCTTGCCTGAGCGGCACTTGTTGTGCTCTTTCTAGACGCTAATGATCACGTATTTCTTTGTTTTTTCCTCTAGATCGCAGTTTTGTAACCTCCTGCATCTCCATGAGCAATCATTCCGTTTTAATTCATTATGTTTGCACACTGGTACCACAACTAAAAGCTTGTTTTGTTATTGTTTACATTTTGCCATACACTAATTTTCATCACTTCAATGTTTTTCTTACATTCAATGTATCATGGTGTTTAGTGTTTAACTGTTTATAGTTGTTGAATGAGGTTTTAGTTCTTCTGCTATCTCATAGGACAAAAGAATTTGCGTATTTCAGAAGTAGACAGATACTTGGACAGAGATATTGAGATATCAAAGATACTCAAAGACTGACACACAAGTGAATTATAAAAAGTAAATGAATGGCCATTGTATGTAATGTAAATATTTTATTTTAATTATCGTTTTAATTGAATGTAACAAACATTTTTATCTCATCTCTCAGTCAACTAATTCAGGAGCTTGTTACAAAATCATCAAAAAGTGAAAAAATTTAATTGAATTTTGATTGTTTTGTTATTGAAACAGATAAACAAAGTAATAGAATATTGACAGTTGCTTTTGATTTTTTTGCTTTTCTTACTAGAACATTTGTAAATATATACTAAAAAAAAATTAAATAAAAATATTTAAAGAAAGCAACAAACAGTATTGTAGAGCAACCTATAGGCTAAAATGTCCTGAAAAACTGACTAATTTCTCTGTATCGAAACTCATTCAATATTCTAGTACACACAAGCATTTTTGCCAAAACCATTTCAAACATTCAGTCCTAGAGAGGCTAGGTTAATTGCTTCTTTAATGGGGTAATGAAAAAGAATCTGAATGTATCATGTGGCAAGATATATAGAGAAATATTTCATATATAGACTTAAATTTTGTTCGAAACTTCATATCTATAAGAATGAGTTCTATGATGTGTCATTTTTGGGTCAACTTCTTTTTTGTGTGGTTTTATGTCTGTCTATATGTCCACAGAACACATTGAGATTGAAATGAGCTATAAATTTGAAGTTTAGCAGCAACCTGAGCAAAGTCTGTTACGAAACTTGGTGTAGCGTATTTATACATTTATACCTTGTTAATAGTTAATTGTATGTTTACAATGCCATTATAAGTATGTAATAACTTATCTATTTGACGGTAGTTGTATATATTGAGTTTAACTCAAACCTATTCTAAATATTTTAAACTGTTCATATTAAAGACACTTATCAACATTTATATTTAAAGAAAATTTAATAATGGGAATTATACATCAAATTTGACGTCTTATTTCTTTATGTATAAATTTGTTTGAATATAGAAAATGTACTTTTTAATATGTAAGAGGTTTAGGCTGTCTTTTTGTTTTGGTATAAATCATATTTGCTTCTTATTCTATTGTGCTATTCGTTCTTTTAAATGTTCATTTTTGACAGGACAGATATTCTTTGTTGACATCAGAAGAATTGTGGAGGAAACAGGATTTTTTCAGTAGTTTGCCACCGTTTGGTTGTACAATAAAATTACGTGTATTTTATTGATAAATTAGTGATTTCTAGTATCACTAAACAATGGCCAATGTCCGGAAAATACCTGTTTCCTTAGCAGAGATTTTTCAGGTAAAGATGTATCTGGAAGTGTTCAGCTCTCTCAGTGAGATTGATTTCAATAAATTTCTACTCCAATTGGAAGTCTATTACAAGAAACAAATATTTCTGAATTCCTTCACTTGATTGGTTATCAGGCTGTCGACAGTAGAAACAGTGCCGACACACTACGCGACAGAGACAGTGTCAGTACGCAGCGCGACACCGGAACACTTCGAGATGATAGACGCAGCGGCACGACACGGCTCGGAGAGTGGGAGTGGGATGGAGCGTCTCTGCGATGACAACGACACCTCCAGTCTCAATGACACCGAGTGGACGCGTGTTAATGCGTGCATCGACTCGGAGACCGGTAGCGCACTGGGTAATCACTTTAAATTTACACAACCTTATGGATGTCTAGGAGCGGCACACCACTAACTGTAAATGTTGAGATTCTGGGGTTCAAGGGCAATTCGATAGGTCTAGTCTACTGTGGGAGATGGCTGTTGGAATTGGTGGGGTTTTGTTCCCTAATCTCAGAGGTTCTCGCTTTCCTCAATAAGGGTGTGCCACCCTCTGCCTATTTTGACTGGAGAGGCTGGTTCAGAGCCGGCCTCCCCTTCTTCCCAGGGGGACATGACTTTGAGATCTAGTGCCCTAATTCTTCCTCATGGATCTCGATAGGAGGCGGCTCCTACCCCCTAACCTTACCCTTCCTGAATATCCTGTTACTCCGGAAGCAGCGCAAAGGTTCTTATAGGACTAAGTGCAATTTATAAGCTTCTTGACCTAAGAAAACAAAAAAAACAAAAAAAATCACCTTAAATACACAATTGGTTTATTTTATAAAAATCTTAATAAGGTATTTTTCTTTAATATGAAGGTTAATATGTGTAGTGTTTGTTGTTGTTCCAGCTGTTGTATAAAATTTTGTAAAAAAAAATTAAAACATGTCGGCTTCAAGATTAAATCTTGTTTATGAGAGCTCAGGGAATTCATGCATGTTTCTGTACCTGATCTTGGAATTTAATATTAGTAAAGTCTTGTATCAAATTTGCTTACTGATTCATTTCATCAACATTCGTATGAAGAAAAGAGATATATATATATATATATATATATATATATAAACTTTTAGCAGAAAGTAGAAGCTTAAAGACTTCACTGTATCAAACTCATGATTGACGCCCACTGTCGTCAGGATATTCCCATACTTCTTATCATATACAGTGTACAACTAATATGTAATATTCAATAAGGGTGGATATGGCTCCTATACAATTCCTACACAATATGGGCTTACTGCTTTCACTTACTTGGATGGAATACCATAGACTTGTTGCGAATTTGTTAGTTATTTGTCTGATCGGATTTTACTAACAGATAGAAAAGTAACTGTTTTTTTTTTACTTTTGAAAAAAGATTACTATTGTAGAAATTGAATTTAAGCGTGAATAAACTTGCTTCCACTACCCATGCCAGTAAAATACTTGTTAGTTTCATCTGACAAAAAAGGCATATCTCAACAGTGATCAAGTATGATATACAGGGTATCATGAGCTTCCTCACTAGGGGCTATGCAGTAACATTGTTGATTCGTTTTGCACGTTATTTCTAATTATATATCTGTCAATAAGTCTTGTGAGAGTACCTCATGCAAATGACATTACCGAATTAATGTTTTTCATGACACAAAAGGTTAAGTAAATATAAAATACAAAAGGCATTCAACTCTACTACTTACAATAGATTTGCAAATCGTAATATTGTTTACTTATAAAATATCTTATAGTAGATTTTTTTCTCTCACTTTGGTTTAAAAATTCTTTTTTTTTATGAGAATAACCTATATGATTAGAGAACAGAGTAGAAATAAAACATATATATTGTTGTGCTAGAATCTCTGTATGAGTCTTGTCTATTGATTATTTTTGATTACTTTTTGCTACATTGAACAAACTCTTGGATGGTGTGGTTAGATGGTCAAGCTAGAATCTAAAGAAAGCCTTGTAGTTCTTCTTTAGAAGTTTTCTTGAGGATTATGACAGAGTGTAGAAGAATATAATCTAAAGAAGCCTTGTAGTTCTTCTTTAGAAGTTTTCTCATGATTATGGCAGAGTGTAGAAGAATATAATTTCCCCTATGTGATATATAGATTTGTTTTCAAAAATGTCCAGATTGTGTTAATTAAGGATGAATTAGATCGTTTATGGTGTTGTAGAGGTTTATATCCAGTTCTTTGCTTGCTCTGTTCTTATTGGAAATATACTTTTCTTTCATTTAATTACTGTTAATAAATATTAAATGATTTGCCTTTACAACTTATATTGATAATCTGTATAGGTTTTAAAGTAAGCATCTTCTAAATATTATCCTCCTATATTGAGCTAAAAAATCACGTTTTTATTGTAACACCTACGTTGGACTGGTATTACAGGTCACTATCCTGAAGGCTCTGGTCGGCCTGGAGATATAGAAGGCGGATGTGAGGAGAGAGAGGAGCCTGCAGGAGCGGAGGATCCCCTCCCCCTGGATCTCCTGTCCCCCTCCGTCACTGCCAACAGGTGATGAATTGAAATGAACAATCTGTTATAGAGGCAAAGTAATTTCCTCCACCTAACCTCTTATATAATCTATATGGAATGAGTTTTATTTTGGCATTATATAGAGTTTGTTCAATCTGACATGTGTAGACATGTTAATGACATAATTCCATGTTAAAATGTTCACACTGTATTAGATTTGTTTACAGTGTTGAATATTTGAGCTTTTATTGATTATTTTATATATTTTTAACTAAAACAACCAACCATCACTCATTGGCAAATTTTAAGAATGACGCTTTGCCTAATAGTATTACATTCCAAAAATAGAAAATTAAAAGTTTAAAATCAGGAAATTTGTGTAAAAGTATTTGGAGTTCTTAAAACAAATTTTAGAGTTATTTAATATTTTTATTATGGGGTTGTAGTATTACAGTATGAATTAATGGGAGTGCAATAACATAATTATTGTATTAAGTGGTTGGAATGGTGACAATCACTGTATTATTAGGCATGCAACAGAAATTAAAGCTATTGAAAGTGGGCTGGACTATTGAAATTAAAGCAGTATAATGTTGTAATGTTTTTTTAAACAAATTGTACAGTATACAATTCTGGCTAGTATTCTTTCAGTGTTTTGGTTCACTCTTTCTTTCATTAATTGTGTTCTAAATGAGCTACAGCGTGTACAAACAATTAAATAAACCATTCAGTTTGTTCTGTGTTGAATTGTATATTAGAAACAATAAGTTTATTTATTAAATAATTTTCTAAAAATTATATTCAGAAATAAATTTGATCTGTGCCTTTTGTACTTGTTAAAAAATTACATCTTCAGTGGTTGATTCGGTAAATCTAAAGGTCAAATGTTTTTTTCCAGGTTTGTATATTTAAAATAAAATGAAACGCTTTTGGAACACAGGAACAAATGTATAATAAGCTCATTAGCCAAAATAAATACACACAACACAACAAACATTCCCGTTGGAGAATGTTCTTAAGAGTGAAGACATGAAATGACAGTACTCTTTGGAAGTGATATTACAATACCAAAATTCTATCTTATGATATGACAATGCTGACTGGTTAGGACAGCATCTTCATTTACGTCGTTAAAATAAGCCAAAACTGAAAGTGACATACTAATTGGTCCAACACTCTATTTCTACTGATATAAACGGTTTTAATATTGATTTTATCAGAGGACCATAATTATTTGACGAAATCACAAATACGATGAAGATGGAACAATCTGGTAGTTAACATGTTACTTAGTGTTTTATGACAATGCAGCTTACAATATTATTTTTTAAACATGCCTACCGAAACAGCAAAAAGAACCAGAGAAACAATAACAGTGTTTGTTTAGGTTAAAAGCACTGCTGTTCTTCTTATTCTTCTTCTAAAGCTACGTTTTCCTAGCTCCGCGACTGGGCTTTTTGCGCAGCGTGCTCCATGCTCCGTAACTGACGAAACCACCGGTTCTCTGTAAACCAATGGAGGTGTCTTCCTAGCTACGTGTTGCGTGCTTAAGCCTTAACCGCGCTGCGTGGTCTTTGCTGCGCGACTGGGAGCACTGCCTCGAGAGCATTCAATCACGCACCACGCAGCAGGGCTGACGACTGTGTGTATATTATTATTATTATTATATACACTTTCATGTTAACTTGAACAAATTTAGATGAATCAAATTAATGCTTATAGTGAACAGATGAGATAATGTACAAGTTCTACTGATGGTAATACAAATCTTTAAATTTGACGTTTTCAAACCTGAGGTAGTGAACATTAAAATAAATAAACTCTCTTCCCCTAATTACTAAGCTACAAAGTTTGCTCACATTACAAAGTTTTTTTCTGATACAGAGCTTTTATTTTATTTGAGTAGTAAGCTCCATTAAAGTAATTAGTAAAACTGCTTACTTTAAACTCTTCTGCTTTAGCATAGCCTCTGGCATAAGCCAAAGGAATCATGTTTTGTGTAGGAAGTTCATGCTGCGCATGAGTCACTAGTCCTTTGGGGTTGCGTGCTATAAATTCATCCCTGATCCAGTTATGAAGACAGCAACTTAGGAATATGACTGTCGACTGTTTCTGGTATTAAGTATCTTGATGTAAAACAAATTCTGAAAATGTGACACAATACAAAATGCATTTTCAGTTACTCTTCTAGCACAACAAGTGGCGTAGTTAAAGTGTCGTTTATGAACATCTGCGATTGTTTGTTTGTGCGTGTAGGGTTTCATGACATGATTACCCAGTTTAAATGCTTCATCTCCTACTGCAACAAATGGTAGCTTAATTTCAGAAGAAGGTAGGTTTTCAGGAGGTGGGAAAATAGTTCCTTCTTGAATCAATTTCCCCATTTTAGACTTTTTTTAAGATTCCAGCATCTCCTTCTTTGCCGTATGCTCCGACATCGATCAGTACAAATTTGCAGTTTGCGTCAGCCATAGCAAACAATACAATGGAGAAAAAGTTCTTAAAATTGTGAAAAAGGGATCCTGAATGAGCTGGTGCAACTATCCTCACGTGTTTTCCATCTATTGCAGATATACAATTTGAGCCTCAGTTGACCCAGAATTCTTCGGCTTTCTGTTTCCAATCAATTTCCGATGGTGGTGGCAAATGCACATGTTCTATTTTGTCCTTGATAACTGTCGAAACGTCTGGGACAAAGTTTGATATTGTTGACGCAGAAATTCTGTATTGGAAAACCAATGATCGGTATGATTCTCCCGTACCCAGAAACCTGAAAAAATAGAATTGTATAAAATTTTATAAAAGAGTAACGGCAATGTCGACATCCTCGTCCATTTCCTTGTCTGCGAAGAGTAATAACTATGCCAAAACATTCCTTTTCCGGTCCATATCAATGAAAACTGTATATTTCTTCAAAAGATGAAACTGGACAAGGAGAGAGTTTAAGTCGCGCGTTATGCTGCGTAAAATAAAAAATCCTAGGAAAACACATTTGCGCTGCGCAGTATTTAAGTGCGCTTCAACTAAACACGTTGCGCACTTGGCCTTAATTACGTAGCACGCCGCAAGCCCAGTCGCGGAGCTAGGAAAACATAGCTTAAGGGGCAACCTGTTGTCATGCCCTTAAGCATCAAGGGCCTTTTGTGCACCCTGGAAGTATACCATTAGGCCAACCAGTTTATGGTTTCACCAGTTCTGCAAACTGCAGAGAACAAATGATCAAGTCCTCCTGGGGAAGTTCACCACCCTTGTCTAGACTACTAAAAATGGCCTAGCACTCTGTTGCTATTGCAGGAGAGTCAAAGAGCAGGTCAAACATTCTACAGAGCAGATCCTCCTAAAGAATATTGATTCTGAGAAAATCCTCCACAGTTGATCATGTTCCGTAATTAGACCCTTCACATGAGAAGACACCGATCTATTAAGGAGTGAAGGTCAGACGCACTCTGTTACAAACGATTGACTCATGTGGTGGCCTAAAACTGATGTTTATCCTCTTGTAGATCCCTGCCACCTGAGTTCCAGCGAGAAGTGGTCTGTCGATGTTTTGTCAACACAGCCCGGGTGGGGGAGACACCACTGCTACACGAGTTGCTACACGAGGGGATCAGTCTGGCAAGGTTAACTCATGTGGTGGCACTCACTCTTCCAAGAATCATACCAAATGTTCTTATCAACAAACGAGAGGTAACATCTGTTGTCAGACAAGCTATTTAAGTCTCATAAAAATACAAACATAATTTTCACTTAACCCTTGTTATGTATTGTTTGCAATAGATTAAATATTTTGTTTGCAACTATAAGTATTATCAGCTGCAGAAGATTGCGACACTTATGAACACCTTGTATATCCAAAAGATTTTGAATGGTGGTGGTTTTGGTTTGTGGAGTACATGTAAAAAAATAGTTTTTCTTCAAAAAAGGTTTTGTAAAAAGCACTTTTACTTGAATTTTGGCTATGCAGGATATTAAGTTTCATTTGCTGTTCTCTCAAGATTATTTTTGTTATTGTATAGTTTTATTGTCATATTGTTACATTTTAGTTTATAGTAGTATCTATACTTAGTTATAACTTACAACATTTTCTTGCTAATATTTTGCTTTTTAACAAATAGTTACTGCAGAAAGTAACGTATAAGATTATGGTTTTCCTTTAATGTTAAACTCATAATTTTTACTTTGTTCTTTTGAATATTAATTTCTTTAACCTTATTTGGTTTCGTTATTTGTATAAGTTGCAGTAAATTTCCAAACAAATTGTACTCTATTGTAAAAGTTTACCATAATTGTGGAAATAAGAATCATTTATCATTTATGATCAGTGAAGTTATGCAGTTTTTTCGGTAAGTGCTACTACATAAGGACAATTTAAGGGCAATATAAGGACAATTGCAATAGAGGCTGATTTTGTTGAAAAAAATGTAAGACTTTGAATAATTATTTAAATGATCAATCATTAGTCGATTTTTCTCTAAAATATGAATTTGAATGTTGGTCTCTTTAATATTGAATGGTAATAGTTTTTTTCTAAATTGCTGTAATATTACAATCTAGAGATAGTTGTAATCCAAGAGAAGTTAATGTAACTGTTTTCCAGGAACTGATACCTCTATTGGTCTGTACAATTCACCTACACCAAGACTCTGCTCAGAGGGATACTCTGCTGCAGTGGCTGTTCAATCTCAAGAAAAGACCGCAAGAAGAAGAGAGAAGATGTATCCTAGCAGGTGACTTTTTAAGTTTTTCATATGACAACATTATGTAAAGTTTCAACAAATTTGGTGTGGATGCCAATCTATAAATGAGAAAGAAGATGCTCTATGTGCCCTGAAATAGATTCACCAATGACTTGCTGCAAATTCTGCTCTAAACTTGTTTATTTATATCTTTAGTGTAGCATGCAGTAAAGATGTCTTTAAAGTACTTGTTTAGGCTAAATTAGTGGTTTAAAGTAAAAATGTACCTTTTACATCATCAAATAAAAATATCAATACCAAATAATTAATGACGTATTTACTAAAAAATCCTTTCAGTTGAAATTCTTTTAAATAAAATTCTGAAGCAGAAAGTTTGTAAACTATTGTTTGGCACTGAAATCACACCAGCAAAGCTAATCATGGGGTAAATTAGTTAATTGATGTGCTGAACGAGTATGCTCTGTATCTCAAATAAGATCAAAGATATGCAGAAACTGACATTAATTTATAGTCATGGTCATAGTCATAGTCATAGTCATAGTCATATTTCTTTATTAACATATTCTTCAAGAACAGTAATAGAGTCACAATGTTAACAAATTACATAATTGATATTAATAAATAATCAATACAAGATGTCAGAGCCTCCAATCTTCCTTGTTTACTTCTGTGAATTCTTCGATGGTGTATATTGGGTGGTCCACCAGGAAGTTGTGAAGACATCTTCTCAAGGCAGCTCCCTTGAGGTTTTTCACAGCTTGTGGCAGGAGGTTCCTCAGCTTCCTACCAATGTAGGATGGTTTTTCCTCGAAAAGTGATGTCCGATGTAGAGGTAGTGTTATGGATCTATAATCAGAGTCACAGTATTTCAAGGGATCTAGTGACGTTCTGCCAATATTGACTCTACTGTCTTTTCTTCATTATACAACTTCATGTATTGTCTTTTAATCTTTCACTAGAAACGAATATCAACCATTCTTTTTGACACACTTCGTTCTATGACACACTTAAACCATCAATACCCTCCAGCATTTTCTCCCCTGCTTTTCCTCCTACTCATTTTTACATCATGAGAGTTTTGATGCGAATAGTTGTCAACATGCATTCTCGTCCTTGTTCTCTCTCCATCTCTTTAAGATAATAAAGAATACTCAATGGGGTTTGCTATTGGTATTTTGTTTTGGCTGAAAAGAGATCGGGGTTTGGAATATTAAATGGGAGGGAGGCACACTACAAATGGTATAGACATTATTACTTTTGACACCAATGGTGTGTGATTTGGAGCACAGTGGTACAAAAACCCCACACTTGGTTAGGTGTAGAAAGAGCATCATGGCATTGCAAAAGAACTGACTTCTTCTTCTTCTAATGGGCGGCTTATTACAAATGCACTTAAGCTTCAAGGGCCTTTTGCGCACCTCTAACAGTATACCATGAGGTCAAGCAGTTTACGGTTTCAGCAGTTCTACAAACCGCAGAAAACAACCTATCAGCCTCCTGGGGAAATTCACCACCCTTGTCCAGACTATCAAAGATGGCATAATGCTCCCTTGCTATTGCAGGACAATCAAAGAGCAGGTGTTCAGCAGTTTTCTCTTGCACGTCACACAATCTACAGAATGGATTCTCCCAGAAAATATTTGATTTATTCTTAAAAAGAACTGGCTTACTGATGAGAATTTTTTCATGCTTCAAGCATAACTGATGATGCAAACAATTTCGTTGTTAATTTATTGTCTTGTTAACCTACACAAATCCCAACTCTTATCGTATTTCCATACCTGAATTACAACACTTACTGTTTGTTTATCAGTTAAGAATTGAATGTACAATCCAATGGCTGAACAAAATCCAAATTTTCTAATTTGAAGAAATGCTTATCAGTGACATTTACTTCAAACTTCATATCGCGCCTCTCTTTAGGGTATTGCCAGTTTTTTGCTTACCTCCTTCTCATCTCTGTGTTGAGTCACAACTCTCACATGTCTGTGCAGGTATGGTCAGCCTCGCTCGAGCCAGCAGCCAGACCGTTATCGAGTCTGAACTACTGCCTCACTGCTGGGAACAGATGAGCCACAAACACACGGAGAGGAGACTGCTGGTTGCCGAGGCCTGTAGTGCACTGGCTCCATACATATCGGTGAGTAGCTTCTGTAGACTACATTCTCTGCTCGGCAAGCGCCACGTGGTTAGTAGCATCATCTAGTAAGGTTTAGGGTTACGCAGTCTCAGTGTTGCCCAACCGATGGACTGAACCTGTAAGATCCCTCTGTCGGCTTAAGTAGGCACCCTTTTGAAGTAATGCAGAAAGCAGTCCCAAAAAGGAGTGATGCCTGGACGTGTTGGGTTTTTAGTGAGTGCGATTCCCACACACCAGTGGAATAAGCATTTTCTCTATCGTCACAAAAAAGGTTGTGTCCAATTTAATTCATATTAATCTTGCTGTGAAAGATTTTTTCATAGCGGATTCATACATAAATATATAATTTGTCCTCTTATTCAGAAAAAAATGCATGTGAGGCAGATATGGAAACACTTCCCACTTAAAAGTATCCAGGATTTCTGAGTTCGATTTGCTGTGTGTGATTGGTACCCATCTTGCACAAAATTTATGGTAACCTAACTTCTACGTAACTGGTTCTTGTAACAAACGCCTTGAAATTTGAGGAAAACTGAGTGAGGGTTCCGTTATTCTGAATCAGCAGTCTTCTTTAATCTTCTCATCGACTTTAGAGACGATTCTGTCACAATGCTTGGCTGTCCATTTCGTTGTGATCATGCACATTAGTTCGGCCATTTTTAAATCTAATTTTAAATCTAATTGGCGCATTCCATCTTCACTAATCACATCGTTCTCATAAACTTCACAGAATTGGTGATAAATCTTAATTAGTTTATTGTGCTTAGCCAACAAAAACCGTATTACTGACCATGCTTCACAACTTGTGGGATTTAAAATTGTATCACACATTTTAAACTGGTATTGTAAAACACGGAGCAACATTAGCCGCTCACTAGCACGGCTGGATAGGCACTGAACAGAGAAACGCCCTGACATCAAAATGGCCACGATGTCCTGCCACTAGCGGCTACAGAGCTAAACGTAATCTATTTTCTGGATAGCCCTCGTAGCTTCAACGCTCCTGGCACACTATTTCACACTTATTGTACATTATAATAATATTTAGTTTAATCCTATAAACTGAATTGACTAACATTATTATATTTCGACAATGTATAATGATAAATGTATAAAACAAGGTATAATGAAACCGAGCTGCTTTGAACAATATTAAACATGTGTTCTAAAATGTTGAAACAATCAGCTGATTTAAGTCATCTGATTGGTTGAAAAATAGCCAGTTGATAAAGAAAACGCATTTAGAAATAAAACAAAGAACTGATATTATGTCTTCTGTCTAGTGAGACAAAAAACAACTTTGACTAAAGCTGATATATCACATAAGAATATTGTCTACACAAAAGTATGAAATGGCGTTCACATGAAATCATTGTATCACACAGGTTTGCCAAGCGAGACTTTTATGTGAAAACGTTGAAGGGGTATTACCTGTGCAACACACAAAAAACAATCTTGGATGTTGCAGGCAGGTCTGCGTAACTCCTTATTGCTGTCCATACTGCAACAGCTACTGGGGGAGGACAGGGAGGAAACTGTTCGTGTGTCCTGCGTCCGCAGTCTTGCCCTTATAGTGGCAGTGATGGCTGACACCGACAAGTACACTCAGGTAAAGTGAAAAATGGCATTAGGTCAATAAAATAAATCGTCTTCATTTGAAGCAAAAAATTCGTGCAATAAATTTAGAAAAGATTATTTCATTGGTTTCAACGGTTTCTTTCAGCGATCAAGTTAAAGTTGGAACATTAAAACCAGAGAAATAAACTATTTTTCTGTTGCTTTTGATCTTAAAGTGTAGTATTTAAAAATGTCTTGACATTTGATATTTTTATTCCAAATCCAACTGGTAGGAAATAAAACTATTTTGGCTCAATTCAAGCTAACAGAAGTTAACCCTCGAACTGGTGGTGTCTGGTCCTGTACTGGCACCTTATTTTTAGCCGTTTGTAAGAATGAAATTAAATTGTTATATACCTCTCAAAAATTGTCAAATATACAACGTATTATACATAATTGTTTTCAGAATATTCCAAATAATAATAATAAATAATATTCATTAATATTTTCTTATGTCAAAAAAATATTTTGGTGTTTGAATGTGCTTGATATTTTTTTAAAATATTTTATAAATTTACACTATCTTATCATATATGTATGGAATATTTTTTGAGTAAAAAATAAGCAAAAAAAGTGGATTTTACCCTTACTCTTACTCTTACTCCCATGGCCATGGATACCCTAGGTGGTATTTGGCCTCGCCAACCAGCTGCCTCCATCTCTCCCTGTCTTCACAATCCTCCTGACCCGCTCTCAACTTCCTCAAGTCCTTCTCCACCTGGTCCTTCCAGCGATTTTTGGGTCTACCTCGAGGTCTTCTTCCAACTGGATTGTGTTTCCAAACCTCTTTAATCAATTTATCATCCTCCCTCCTCATCACATGGCCTGCCCACCGAAGTCTCTTGCTCTTTGCTTCTCCTACAACGTCTGGAGATTGAAACATCTCTCTGATTTCTTGGTTATGCCTGATTCTCCATCCATCTCCATCTCTAATAGGTCCGAAAATTTTCCTCAAAATTTTATTCTCGAATGTAACCAATTTCTTTTCTGCCTGTTTATCTATAATCCATGTCTCTGCTCCATAAAGAAGAACTGGTCTTATAACAGTCTTATATATTCTTAATTTTATATTCTTAATTAAGGATTTTACCCTTACCCAATATATATATATATATATAAGTAGATAGTAATATGGGGTTCCTGGCGCACTTTCGGAGCCGACCGAAAAGCAATGTAAAATACTGTTCAATGTACCATAAAGGAAGCTGAGAAATAACACAGCAAATCTCAATGAAAAATTAACCGAATCTACAGTCGTTCGTCTCCAAAAGCGATCGGTACATTACTATCTACTCTGTGGAATGAAAAATTAACCAAATCTACAGCTGTTTGCTTCTACTTTCTTAAGCTGTGCTTTGTAAAATGTTGTCAAATCTGCTACGAATAAAGGAAAAATCTTAATAAAATTTAATCAATTTAAAACATTTTTACTAAAAACATACTGTACTTTAATAAAAAACTTTTCTACTAAATAAACAACATGAACTCACCAAGCTCTCTTCAGTTTCTAGCATTTCAAAAACTTACAAAGAAAGACAATTTTAACGAGTTCAACGAATTACCAAAACATTTTAAAGAACAGTTGATACTTTCCTTAAATGATACAGAATTCAAAGAACTTGTAAAGTCTTTTGCAGAAAAAACGTCAAATGGAGTGTTTTACTATCGGCAAAAAACTAAAAAAGTAAGGGATTACATATTTAATATAATTACGAAAGATATTGAAAAGAAAGTAAAAAATAAACAAACAGAGAGTTTTCATCGTTTTTTTATGACATTTTTCCCATATTATACGTCCTTTCAAGATAATCAAGACTTAATTGATGAATTTCTTAGGAATTTTTGTAAGTATCAAGATTTATCAACACAATTCATTAAAGAGCATTATAGAATTTTTCTTATAGAATATAGCCACATTTTGTGTGAAACAAAAGGTATTACTGTAGATAATATTCCATGTGATTCCTATGAAGAAAGACACCAACTATGGTTATCAAAACAGTACTATGACGTGGGGAGGGACTGCAAGTTTTAGAGTTAAGACTTTATTCTACAAAGTTAATTGTTATAATTTCTTTATCTTTAATAGTCTTCTTTCCAGTAACAACCAAGTGTAATTTTTCATTTTTGTTTAATTCTTTAATCTTTTTCTCATCCAAAACAGTCAAAAATCTGTTCGGTAAGTGTACTTTACAATCTTCCAACTCGGCAATTATTGTAAACCCGAATTTATCTTTCATTTTCTCCAAATTCATGATTTTGTACTTCTTTTTTTCTTCTAATTCATTCAACTTCTTATACTCTTTAAACTTGCATTCACCAATATCATTTAACTCTTTCAAGAACTCCATTTAAATAGAAAAAATTTAAAGACGGAAAAAATGAAATTTGCTAACAATCACTCGAGAAGTCGAGGGAATTGCCAACATCTTCATTGTTTGACGAGGTTCTTCATTTACTTTCTCCAAATGTACTATAAAATCATCAAAGATTTCTGGCTTAAAATCGTAGACAAATTCAACATCCAGATAATGAAAAAATACAGGTAATATCTTTTCATAATAAACGTGTGTATCGATACCTACAAACCTAATGTATTCTTTGAAAAGGAAAATAATTTTGTCAATGGTTCCAAGAGATAAGTAAAAATTTTTATTCTGTTTTCTAAATTCTGTAACAAATTTTGTTTGCTTCTTGTCTCCGTATTGTAATTTCATAAGCAGATTATTCAAATGTGTTAGTTTATTTCGAAATTTCTTAGGTTTAGGTCTTTCGTACAAAATTAAATTACAATCTCTACAAACTAAATATCTTTTATCGATAATTTCTCCTCTATTAGAACACTTGTAACAGTTGGCATTATACTCTTCCATTTAAACAGAAAGATTTTTTGTTTAAATGGAGATTATGGAACTAACTCTGCCGAGATATAAATTTTTCAGCGCAAATGTTTGTGTTTACATTTCTACAACAGAGATAAATATAAATAATTTCATTCTATTGTACAACTATTTAGGATATTTTGTGTACGATTATAAAGATTATTACGGGAGAAATCGGGATTTTTCAGTGGCGAAAGAGTATATTTTTGAAATATTAGAAGGAATGAAAGAGAATAATATGAACATCATTAACTACTGAATTTCTCTAATATCGTTCTTAATCACATCATAGGCTAAAAATTTCTCAGAGACAACAACAACATAACAAATCGCGTTTGTAACAGCTTTTTGAAAATCCATATTGATAATTATATCGTTCTTTGAACCAGAAATATTTGTCAAACTCTTTGTTGTATCAATGACATAAATAGGTCTATTCGCTAAAAATTCTTTAGGATTGTAATACATTTCCTTATTATTACAGTAAACTTTCTTAAAATCTTGATACATCTGATACATGATTCTGAAAAGACCTCCGGAAATGTTTAAATTTTGTAATTCATCTGGATAATAAGAACCGTTCAATTTTACTCTGATATTTTTTACATCCAAACTATCAAACTTTGAAGGATTTTTTTCTTGATTATTCTGTCTATCTGTTTGAAAACCGATGATAACGAACTTGGGATTGAAGATATTTCTATAAATATTTGTGATATCGAACGAATAAGTTGTTCCGGAAATACCTTTTTGTTCAATACATTGCCAATCTAGAAAATTAAACATAATGTTTTGACTTTTTGTAATTTCATCAATCAACCTAATTTTACTCGTGGTTTTATAATCAATCATTGGAACTCTAATAAAAAAATCTGTAATTGTTATTTTTCCATCAACAGGCATAACATTTCCAGTTGCAGTCTTCAGAATCACATCATCGTCTTCTGCTCTTATAAAACTTAGATAAAATCCTCCTTTATAGATCGGAATAGTAACATTTTCAAAAAATCCTAATCCAAAATGAGATAAATTTCCAGCTGCTTCAAAAACACCAAATTTAAAATCTGATTCAAAGCCATTAGAAGTTTGAGAAATAACATCACTTTTTGAATACGAAATAGTTCCTTTAATTGTGCTTAATTGGCCACAGTTTTCGACTTCTTCTATCAATTTATTGTGTTTTCTTACTTCAATCTTAGAAAATAAAAACGGTATAAAATTATCGATTAATCTAACATTATCAGTTCGAAGATATGCTTGACCATCTTGTTTTGTTAAAGTTCCAGAAATATAAAACTGGAAGTTAGACGAGCAAAAGTTATCTCCAAAATCAATATTAAACTCAGTTCTTTTATTCGGTTCATTCAAATGTTGTTTACTAATTGGATAGAAATTTTTAAACTCCGCCCTTTCAATATCACTAGCATATTTTCTGTAGTCCGCCATTTAATAAGAGAAAATTTAGAAATTTTAAACATCGTGTATCATTTTTTCATCGATCTAATGTACGTTTTTTATAAGAAAAGATATAAATTTTAGTAAAATAATTAAAAAGATTAGAGTCATTTTTAATGATCTACTTCGTCATATTCAGGATTCTCTTCCTTAAATTTTGCGATCTCGGTCACATATTTCAATAAAATCTGCACAGGATAGTAACCGCTATCTATAATATTGTTCCAATCAACTGTATCTTTATTTTCATCCAAAAACTTTATACTCAAGTGTTGATAGAGACAAAGAACAGACATATGATCTTTTAATTGATAATGTATATTTTCTTGAATGAACTCTGATGATAAAGTTTGATATTTAGCAATGTTATACCAATTCAATTTGTTTACGTATAATCTCATCATATCTTCGGATAATTCATATTTTTGAGAAATGTCATCCCAATGTTCTTTTTTCAAATCTCTTTCGTGTTGCATGATAAAAAGATCGAAAGCACTGTAATGTCCCGCCATCTCTATTTATTAGGAAAAAATTTCAAAATCAAGTTTTTATAAATTGGCTCTTTTTAGCGTAACATTCAGCACATTTTCCAGAAATTCTCTTAACTCCATTGATGTTTGCATAGTATTTTATATCATTTGTTGCAGTTTTTTCTTTACATCTCACACAATATATGAGCGCCATTTATATAAGGAAAATTAGTCATCATAGCCGCCTACTCCATTAAATCTGTTATCAATGTTTTCAAAAGATTTATTAACATCTTCTTTAAATTTATTAAAGTTTTCTTCTAGTTTATTTACTTTATCGAGATATAAAGAGTATCGATCATCTATTCTTTTAAGTAATTCATTATTATGTGTTACTTTCTCATTGAAACGTGTACCAAAATTTTCAAAAAAGTTTACTTTCTCATTGAAATGTGTATCAAAATCTTCCAGAATTTTGTTAATTACTTCACCAACTAATACATTAACATCATTTTTATATGTATTAAAGTTTTCTTCTAGTTTATTTACTTTATCAAGTAATTCACCAACATCGTCTACTGATCTTTTACTTCTTTCATCAAGTTTTTCATAGACTTCTGTTGTAAAATCTTTAACATGCTGTTTATGATTCTCATAATTTTGTTTTAGTTCATTAAACATTTTAATAGGATCTTCTAATTGAATCATTACAACAACATCAAATGGATTAATTCCTTTACTAACACCGCTAATTCTTTTTCCTTTAAAATCTAAGGCATTTTTAACATTCGGATCATGTAAATCAACAATATCGATGTTTTCTGATAATTTTAGAGGTTTTAAAATTTGTTCTTTAACAACAACATCATGTTTGTCAATACCAGGTCGAACACCGACAATTCTTTTTTTATTAGCTAAACTAACATAATTCTTTTCAACTTTGATCGCTTCAGTAATTTTATCAGCTTTTTCGATATGAGACATTAAATTGGTAAATAATTTTTTTACACCATCATCAACTTCTTTTTCCAATGTTTTTATTTTATCAGCAACTTCATTTGAACTCATGAAATTTGCAAGTTTGTTATCATATTCTGCTTTAAAATCTTCAATCTCGACAGCAAACATATCTGAATCTGGAAGGTTTTGTAATACATTTTCTAACTTGTTATCAAACTCATTTCTCAAACTATCAAAATTCAAACTATTATCTACATTTTGAATAATTTGTGTTCCAAATACGTCAAAAATATTTTGTGAATCCATATTTATTAAGTAATAATTTGTTAACAACTTCTTTAAAATCTTTACCAGTACTCAGTTCATTCAAAACAAAAACACATAAATGACCACAAATTGGGGGATCTTTATAGTCTTGAATCTGAGAATCATTGTAGTAGACGCTTGATTTTTTCAAATATTTAATCAATTCTATAGGTGGTTTGTCCTCAATTCTTCCATACGAATCAAAATAACATGCATTCTTATCATTTTTATAATAACAAATCCAATGCGTTCCACTTCCCATAATCGAGTCTAAATTCACAATTCCACATTCAAATTTCTTAACTTTTTCAGGTAATGTATCTCTCATGAAGATTCCTCTAAAATGTTTAATATTTTTGCAGATTTCTTCCAATTCCCCGAATGTTAAAGGTTTAAATTTTTTTTTCAATGTTTGATTTCACGTAATTCAAAGTTTTTTCATCTAATCCAGATCCTGTAACATCTTCCAACTCTTTATCTAACCAATTTAAAATGTTTCGAACAATAGGAATCACATCTTTTTTAACGATTGGAGCAGCTTTACGAACATAAGGAACAACATTTTTAACAACTGGAATATTTTCTCCAAAATCTAATAAATCTTTCAAAAGTCCACCATTTTTAAGTTCTTTCAACTGATTATAAGAAAATTCTATTCTGGTTCCTTTATTGTTTTTCTTATGTTTTTCGAGTTTATTGTATTGTCTATTTGTTAAAAATATCTTATCTTCTCCATTTTTTAGTTGATCTATTTTAAATTGAATACTAACGGGTATTTTCTTCTTAAAAGCGGATTTTATTTTTTCTTTCTGATTTTTGCTGAAATTTACATTCACCTCCATTTATATAGTTAAAATTTCAAGTTCTCTTCGATTCCTATTCCTAGTTTTCTCTTCAAAAACATTGCTCCAGCTGTTGGAAGCGCAACAAATCTTTCACCTAAACTAGCATCTTTTGATAAAAATCTATCCATTGCCTTATCTTGCAAAACTTTATCTGCGATATGTCTGGAATTTGTGTCTCTATGTTTTGCATAAAAAATATCGTGTTCCATAGCAGCTTGATCTAATTTATTTATACCAGGATCTCCTCTTTTTAGTCTTTTTTTCGAGTTTTGTGCCAGGCCCCAGATACTGATAAGTTGGTACGTGTAATTCAAAAGGTAAATTGTTGATAAAATCATTCAAAAGTCCACTACCCTCAATCATAGATGAACTTATTGCCGGCAAAACTCGTTTTAAATATTTAATTCCATCAGGTTTTTCAATCATTTCATCAAGTTTGTTCGAAATAAAATCTTTAATCGCTTTCTTTTCGTTCAAAAAATTGTTGTTTCCAGCCTTTTCTTGAGCATAAATATAATTAATAATTCCATCGAGTTTTGTCAAATCGTCGATATATCTGTATTCAATCTTATTATCACTGTATTTTCTTACACCTGATCCTTCGATTCGTTTTTCCCAAATTGGTTTAATCAAATTGAGATATTTTTTACCTTTACTTGACTTTGGTTTCTTAGTTGATGGATCATTATTTTTGTAAATTGAATCAGATTTCCATAAAATTTCTGTATACTTTTTCAAGTCTTCTTCAGAATATAAAACCGTCTTTTGGAACATCAGTGCCTGTTAATAATCTCCATAAACCTTGAGTTCCTTTATATGTTTTATCTTCAATAATTATATCATTATGTTCAAAATTCACGGGCAAATTTCCAATCATAAAACTTTTCTTTTTTCTGTCCCAATACAAACCAAATTTATCATCCTTTGCTCTAGGAAGAAATTTTTTACCAATTTCACCAATTATTATATCCGTTGTTCCAGGACTTATTGGTTCAACTATGGTAGAGTCTTCAATGATTCGAGGTCTAAATGGTGTTGAAGATGGTAATTTTGGCAATTCAAACTCAGATTCTGGTATCGAAATATCGGCAAATTGTCGTACAACTGGAACCAAATTCATCAAATTTTGATTATCGCTTAAAACATTTTCAATTTTGCCCTCAACATTTTTTATTGCAGATGTTACAGGTTGATTAATTTTTTGAATAAATTCTTGTTCTTTTTCATCAATTCGAATCTGTTCTTTAAATTCTTTGATTAATTTCTTTTCTATTTGATCAAGTTTTTTTGCTTCTTCTGAAGTTACGTTCGCCATTTATTTAGGAAAATTTTGAAACGTAAACGTGGAACGTGGAACGTGAAACACGAACGTGAAACACGAACGTGAAACGTAAACACGAACGTAAAACATGAACGTGAAACGTAAACACGAACGTGAAACATGAACGTGAAACATGACCGTGAAACATGAACGTGAACGTGGAACGTGAACAGATTTACCGTTTTTCTGTTATTTTCATAATGTAAATAAAAATTAAAGATAATATAAAAATAATTGTAACAAATATTTTATCAAGTAGATTTGTCAGACCACTGAGCAGCATTTATATTAGAAAATTTATTCAGATATTTACCATTTTTAGGCTTCAAAGTTAGATTAATAGTTAAAAATCCGTAGTCTTCCTTCCAAATTTTATCACATAATTCATTAAAGTGGTTAAAACTCATATCAGATCCCACATAATTGTTGTAAATCTTTCTCGAATAGTGATCGTCTTGCTTAAAAACACACAACATATTCAAATTATTTCTAATAACTTGTTTATCAACCTTTGAAAAGCATTGGGAAAGATAGATACAAGAGATATTTTTGTGACAAGACATTACGAAATATTCCTTAATAACGTCTTGATTTTCCAAAATACAATCATCAAAAACGATTAAAGAATTCGGTTTACATTCGCTTAACGGAACTATGTCCTCAGAAGCATTATAAAAATGTGATATTTTCTTACTTAAGTTCTTCTCAATGTTTTCAAATCTTTCTTGTAATTTTTTATAGGCGTCCTGTTCTAAAGATTTACTAAAAACATACAAATTGGAATAAGGAATCAACCTATTGTAGATAAAATTCAATAATAAAGTTGTTTTTCCACATCCACTTGAACCAACAATTAACAATCTGATTGGTTGATCTTTCTTATTTTCTTCAAACGTTTGAAGTTTTATCTGATCTTTTTGCTTTAAAAATTTCTCCATTTAAATAGAAGATTTTCATCTTGAAGCAACGCTTGCGAAAATGAAGCTGTTCAAGTTGACTTCAGAAAGCTCTAAATTAGTTTTAAACTTGGAACATCCTATACACTTAGAGGAAGAATCAAATTATTTTATCGGTTTAAGCGGCTTTTATTCTGATAATTTTGTAATAAATATTAGTGAAAGTTCTCCTTATTGTATAGGATTTAGTGAGAAGAACGTAACAAAATATTATGGTTTAAACAAAGGATATTATACTTTCGATCAAATAAAAAATTCCCTTAAAAATTATCTGAAAACATTCAAACAATCAGATAAATCTTTAAACTTTGACGAAAACAAGTTTGAAATGCAAAAAAATTATCTCTCTAATAAAATTCAAATAAAATCACCAGTAAGAATAATGTTTTCAGCAATTATTGTAGATTTGTTAGGGTTTGTTCAAGAAACTATTGAGCCAAATCAGGTATATTTAGGAAATAAAACGCCAAAATTTAGACCGTTCGATGTAATTGAAGTGCACTGCAATCTCGTTGAACCTAGTTTTGAAAATCATACCGAACATTTACACAAAGAATCGGAAATTTTGTACACTTTTTTCCCAAATGTTGCTTATGGATCAAAAATCAGTGAAAAACCAAATGAAATCGATTATATTCCAATTAGAAAAAATATTAAAAGAATTCAAAAAATCGTTCTGACTATTCAAGACTCTGAAGGAAATCTATTAAAATAATGAGAGTAAAACAACAATATATTTAAGATTGTCGAAAGAATGATGAATCAAGGGGAGCTATTGAATAGCTTACCTTCAAATTTTCAAGAAAACAACTTTTGAATGTATAAATTACAAGAGTCTATGCCATAGACCCTTTCAAAATCTTCATCCTGACACTGTTTTTATCAATGAATCTGGGCTTTATTCTCAAAATAAAAATTACTAGTTAAATTTTTTTTTCTATCTAAATGGAGTCAGTTGTGAATCTACTCAAATTCAATAATAAAGAAATTTTAACATTTGTTGACGAAAATAATGAATTTTGGTTTAAGGCGAAAGATGTTGCAGAGGTGTTAGAATATAAAGATACGAAGAAAGCAATTAAAGAACATGTCAAAGAAAAATATAAAAAAAGCTTCGAAAACATACATTCTGAAGGTAGGGGTGATTCGCCCCCGCCTTCAAACTTTCAAAAAAAACACTGTTTTCATCAATGAAGCAGGCATATATTCTTTAATCTTGAAATCTAAAATGAAAATAGCAGAAATGTTTCAAGATTGGGTTTTAGAAGAAGTTTTACCAAGTATTCGTAAATTTGGTGTGTACAAACTTGAAAACGAAAATAAGCAGTTAAAAGATGAAATAAAACAGTTACAAATTTCAGGTCAAATGAAATCCTTGAAAATAGAGAATCAAGAATTGCGAATGGAATTAATGAAGAGAGATATGGTATGTAAAGATTTTGATAAGAAAAAACACCATGTTTTTGTGTTAATTAAGAAGAATCACATGTGGGAATGGCCTTATTACGTTATCAGAGCTCAGAAACGAGAAATACCAAACCGATTAAAACATCTAAAAATAAATTATCCTGAATTAGAGATTTTGTTCATTGATGACGAACCAAATTCTATCAATCTGTATAACCAAATGAAAGAATCTTTGAATATTTTATACAACGGAAATCATTTTACTACAAATATGGCAGAATCTCGACTGATTTATAGAATATCTAAATTACACGATGAAAATGTTTCTAAATTTTACTAAAAACTCTCGATTTATTATATTTTGTTTGTAAATGTTTAGCATAACTAGGTAACCATCGTAGAATTTTTTTTTCATATTCACAAGGCATTTCGTTTTTATAACTTTCGCTGAAAATGTTTTTAGCACAATCTTTGCAAAAAGCATCTTTTCTATCTTTACTATACTGCCAGTTATTAAATTCAGAAATATTTTTAATTTCTTTACAAAAGTAACACTTTTTCTCTTCTAAAGTTAATTTGTTCATTTTATCATATAATTCCTTACAATAACAGTCTTTTCTATTCTCTTCTTGACACTTTGTACATTTCTTTTGAGACTCCATTTATATAGAAAAAATTATTACACAATGAAAATGTTAAACTCTCGACTTATGATATTTTGTTTGTAAATGTTTAGCATAACTAGGTAACCATTGAAGAACTCTTCCACATTCGCAATGAGTCGGTTTATTTTGACTTTCTCGGAAATTTCTTCTAGCACAATCCTTACAAAAAGCTTGTTTTTTATCTTTACTATAATGCCAGTTGTGAAATTCTGAAATATTCTTAATTTCTTTACAAATACAACATTCTTTCTCTTCTAAAGTGAATTTTTCTATTTTTTCGTATAATTCTCTCTCATATTTACTACGACAATCCTTACACATAGACCCTAATCCTTCTTTTTTATTCTTATTTTTATAAAAAGCTTCAAAATCCTTAAATTCTTGACACTTTGTACATTTCTTTTGATGCGCCATTTATATATAGAAAATTTATATTACAGTTTTGACTTCTTCAATTCATATTCATAAAACTTTCCGGTTATTTCTTCATTATTTAAATCTTTTATACTATAAGTTACAGGATCTGTGTTATTAATTTGATAAATCACAAAGATTTCTCTTGACCAATTGTTCTTATATTTGTTCGAAAATGTTTGTTTTTTACTAACAATTCTTACATGATCATCGACTTTAAATTTAGTTTTCGTGTGAATTTCAGGTGGAACATACTCGAAAACTGTCTCTAATAACTCCTTTTCTGCATCCTTATCTACGTCTTTCGGTTTCATTTTGATTGTGCTGTGAACTGTATCGTTATAATTGTTTACGATTTTTTGAAGAATATCGATCCATTTAAAGTTGTTATTAATCTCAAAAATTACTTTCATTCTCTCATTTTGAGTTCTGTTATATCTCTCTACAATACTTGATTTCTCTTCGTTTTCAGTATGATAAATCTTAATTTTGTATTTCCTCAAAACATCGTTAAATTCTTTATTTTTAAACTCTAAACCCTTATCTGTATGAAGTAGGTTAGGAGGTTTGTGATTGATCCTTATGGCATCTTTTACTATATCTTCGAAAGCTTTTGAAATATCCTTGCCGTTTTTTCTTTTGATAGCTCTTGACCAAGCATATTTTGAGAAAGTATCAATAACATTTAACATATACTTAAATCCATCATTTTGATCTGAATAGTTAGACATTATAACTAAATCTGCTGCCCATAAATCGTCAATTCCTAATGTTATAATTTTTCTCTTTTTAAACTTTTTTCGTACTGGTGCATGAATTTCTCGAGCTTCAATCTCTATCTCATCTTTAGTCTTCAATTCTTGCTTAACAGGTTTTGGATTTGGATTCTTTATAAACTTACTCTTGTTTGTCTTACATTTTGAACATTTTGCAGCAATTCTATACAATCCATTTTGAGTTTGAACGATTTTTGAATCTATATTTTTCGTTTTCTTTTTACACTTGTGACAGTGAATTAAATCATCTTCCATTTACATATCAAAGTTTCCAAGTTTATTTAATTCGTCTAATATATCAGATTTTGCTTCATTTTTATAGCCATACGGTACTGAAATGAAATGAAATGAAATGAAATGAAATGAAATGAAATGAAATGAAATATAAATTTATTTCCACAATCTTCTTATAGGTACAGAGATTACAAATGCGTTTGCAAATTTTTTTTTTAACAATGAAATTTTAAATATTGTAATTTCTTAATATATATTTGTAGGAAATTAGCCTACATGGGCAAGCAGCCTGTGCGTAGGCTAGAGACGCTATCTTTTACAGAAATTAATGTTAGTTTGTTTTGCCGGGTATGGTTCAGACGCAAACGAAAGAGCAACAATAACAATAATAAATTAAATTATACAAACCGACCAAAAAATTTATATATAATTTATTTGAAATAGTTATCACTTTGAAATGTAGATGAATGACAGATGATATCGGAGGGGGGAGGGGTGAGAGAAAGGACCAAGGTCAAGCCCGCCCATATTCTGATAAGATTAGGGCCTCGGCTCCCTCGAGGCCAATCTGTAGAAGGAAAAAAATTAACGTTTTTCTTAAAAATTGAAATTGAAGTTGATTCGAATAATTTGAAGTGACTGAAGTTTTTGCAAATGTTTCTGAATAATACATGGGAAATATAAAAGGAATTTGTTATTGAAAATGATTTAACTAACCTTGTAACAGGTATACCGACATTAACTGCATGCCTGGTATTATAAGAATGTGATGTTTCTGGGAAAATTATGTTGTAATATTTATAAATATGAATTAAAAGATGCTTTATGTACAACTGTCGCAAGGAAAGGAGTGAAGATTCGTGAAAAAGAGTGTCAGTAGGATAACGCTTATTTTTCCTTAATCCTGCTTTTAAGATACATTTTTGTGTTATGTAAAGGGGCTCCAAAACTGATTTTAATGCACCGCCCCAAGCAATGTTACCAAATGTAAGAAGAGATTGGACATAAGCGCAGTACGTTATTTTAATTTCCTTTTCATTTAAAACATCACTTAATCTTCTGAAAGCGAAAATATATTTTCTTACTTTTGCTTGAATATAGGCTATATGATCAGACCATTTAAGGCGATGATCGAAAATTACACCTAGATATTTGTAACTTGTAACACGTTCAATACTTTTACATCCACATGTTAAATTTGCAGAATTGCCGCATTGATGAATTCTCAAACTATTTAAATTGTAATCTGAATTATTGTTCAAAGAAATAGGTAGAAATTTTGTCTTAGATATATTTAGTGAGAGAAAATTTTGATCTAACCATTTTTTCAAAATCATTAAGTCGTTTGTAGCCTTTTCCTGTACTTCCATCCAGTTGTTACCAGAAATAAAAATTAAGCTGTCATCCGCAAACAAAAAGAGTTTTCCATACAGATTTAGTTTAGAAATATTGTTTATATATATTAAAAACAAAATAGGTCCCAATGTACTACCTTGAATCACACCATAATCCACATTTTGAGGATCACTGTTCTCTCCGCAGATGGACACAACCTGTCGCCTCTCGCTCAGGTAGCTGCGGAACCACGCTAGCGCAATGCCGCGGACTCCTATCATTTCTAATTTTGTTAACAAAATAGTGCGATCCACAGAGTCGAATGCTTTTTTTAAATCCAAAAAAACAAGCATGCACCTATTATTTTTTGAAATACTTTTGTTTAAATCTCTGTTGATATCAAATAATGCGTCATTGATACTTTTGTCCGGCCTAAATCCATACTGACACTCACTTAAAATGTTATGGTTTTGTAAAAATGAGACGAGTTGATCCTTAACTATTCGTTCTAAAACCTTAGAGAAAACGCTTAACAATGAGATGGGACGGAAGTTGTTTTTGTTTGTAAATTCATTAGATTTGAAAAGAGGAAAGATTTTTGCTAGCTTAAAATTATCGGGAAATACACCAGTTGAGATACTTAAGTTAATTAAATGTGTTAACTGTTGAGAAATAACATGGATATTAGCCTTGAAGAGGTTAGCCGAGACCCCGTCCATCCCCGGTGCGGAACCACCCCTCAGGCCATTGACCTGGCGTATTACGTCATGTTCAGTCACAGTCTGTAGTGAGAATTCAGTGTTCAGCCAGTAATCAGAGTCACGTACCACCGGATCCCCCCCTGAATCAATCTCGTCGGCCAGGGTTTTGCCAACAGCCGAAAAAAAATCATTGAAATCATTGGCAACCTGTTTTAAAACCTCCTTGCTCAATATAGGTGCACCTGGTAGAAATCTTTGAATAGGAAAGTTATCCCTACATTTATTCCTCCCAATTAATTCGTTAATAATTCCCCAAAACAATTTAGCATTTTTTCTACAGTCATTTAATTTCATTCTATAGTAATCCCGCTTTGTAGATTTTATTGAGTTGCTTAAATCACGTCTTAACATATTATAATAAGTTCTAAGATCACGATTAAAAGGTTGTTTTTTTAAGATTTTACTAATTTTATCCCTTTTACGAATCAAGTTTACTAAGTCATTGGAAATCCATGGCTTAAGTTTTTTCTTCCGTGTTGTGGGATGTTTTATTTCTTTTTTAGCGATAGATAAAGATTCAGTAATCACGCCCGAAAAATTGGCTGAACATTCGTTGACATCATAACAATTCAGGACGGGATCCCAGTTTGAGGTGATAAGACACTCGGTAAACAGTTTTTCGTCAGTATACGTAATCGGTGCTAGTGGTGTGTCAGTGGCAGTCGCGTGGACCGTGATCCTGAGGCCGGTGCTGTAGTGGTCAGTGACGGCGGTGTGCAGCACGGCGGCCTGCACACTCTGCATGTCGTTGTATCTCACAAACACGTGGTCCAGGCAGGTCGTGCTGTGCTCCGTCACCCGAGTCGCTTTGTCCACACATTGTACAAGTCCATGACCAATAAGGCAGTTTAAATATCTGTTAGTAATATCGTCAGGTGCAAAAAGGTTAATATTCATGTCTCCTAGTAAAATGCATTTTTTATTACGTTCTACATTGTTATAATAGCTGTCGAGACCATCTATAAAACTACCAACGTCACTGTCAAATGTTCTGTATAGTGCCAAAATGTTGTAATGAGTATTTAGGTAAGTGAAGTTAAGTGAAATGCCGTAAACGTCACCCAAAGTAGCTTGTGATGTAACTGCAGAAAGTCGCTTATTTACATAAACAATGACGCCGTCATTCTGGTTCCGTAATTTATCACTCAGTACAAGGTCAAACCCCTCAATGTTCACTCCCTCCTCCCCCTCCTTCAGCCAACACTCCGTTAGAACAATTACATCTACATTGCTAACTATCAAACTCAAATATACCTTTAACTCATCAAAGTTTTTAGAAAAACTTCTAATATTAGAATGGAAAAAGTTAATGTTACTACTGATAACCCTGTTACTCTCCGTAAAACTGTAGAAATCTTTAAATTTAAGTGGGCTATCAATCTCTAAACATTCCTTTGGTAAATCATTATCACCACTGTCATCAATCATTATTATCACAGGCTGCCTGCCCGCCCTAATATGATTATAAGTTTAAGATAGCAATATTATCATATTATATTATATTATATCATATAAAATAATATAGGATAAGACATTGAAGAAAATTTAAAATAAACGCTGTTGGTTTACAACAGTAATAATCATCCAAATTATAGCTATATACATAATAAAACAAATATATACACACATCTACACTCACGAGCACACTCACACATACACAAACGTACATACATATGCACATACATGTACATATTGTCAAAATAATATTGATTTGTTTTTAAGATATTGTAACAACTCCTTCAAACAGTATGAAAATGAAGACTAATATTTTAACTTACAGTTCAAATGTTCTAACTACAGCAAGTAATCTATACAAATAAAATTGTGAAATAACGGTTTTATAACTGCAAAATTTAAGTTATTTTATTTTATTTAAACGGAATACATAGCTAAAATGAAGAAAAATTACTTAAATAAATGTTGTATCTTTGTAACAGTGACAAGCATACAATCTATAGCTGTATACATACACGCACGCACGCACGCACGCGCGCACGCACACACACACACACACACACACACACACACACACACACACACGCACACACACACACAGCCATACATACACCTATAGACACACTTATAAGTATACATGGTTTGTTAATATTTTCAAAACAAATTTAATTATATACTAATATATAATTATAAACTCTATAAAAATTATAATTATAATTATAAACTCATAATTTACCTGGTATAATAAGGAAAAGTAAAATTTTAACTTTTATTACGAATAAAACTCTACAATTATTTTAATCAGAAGATCTCATTAATCTTTTAAACTTAACTTAAAACAAGGTCTAATCTTGACTACAAACAACATTTAAAAATAACGATTGTGATTGTAATAAATTATAATAAGTATTGTTAAAAAAACTAACTTAAAAACACTTCTTCTATTTAAACTGAAATAAACTTCTAATTGATATGAACCTATCATGTTAAATAGGTATAGACAAAGATGCTTTAGTTTTATAAATTATTGCATTGACATTTTACTAGCTTATATATTATTTTATTATGTATAAATAACAAGAAGTAATTCTAAATGATGTCAGGACAGTTTTGTTTCTATTTAATTTTGGTATAATGATCCTTTAAAATGTATAACAAGAAAATAAGTTTTTAACTCATCTCATTATAGATAAAATGAAATATTACTTATATTAAAATGAAACAAACTTAGCCTATACTATTTCCAACTTGTTTTTAATGACATTAATAAACACCTTTATTTGGAAATTGTTAAACTATTTAACTCTGGTATTCATAAATGTATCTAAATTTTTAAGAGAACAAAAATGTAGCTTACAGGAAAGATATATTTTTACTTGGTGTCGCTGTGCGGAGCAGGCTGAGCCTGCGGGTGGTGGTCGAGTCCATCCAGCTCCTGGATGCTGCGGTAGATCCGGATGGCACGTGAGTCCTGCGTCACCCGGACGAACACCTTGCCGTCCTTACTCCAGGCGTAGGCCAGGGATTTGGCTCTGACTCCAGCCTTGCAGTGCTGCAGCAGGGCCTTGTTGTGCTGAGTCAAGTGTTCGTTGATGAACACAGGTCCCGGGGTAAACGAAGTGTACAGGTCTGTCGTCTGGATCCTCTTCTTCTTGGCCGAGGCCAACCAGTCAGCTCTTGTAGTTCGACGTGCAAACTGGACCACGATTGATGGGTGGAAGCGACGATCTCTAGGTCCCGGAAGACGGTGAGCAATAGAGATGTCTTGTCTCTCAAAGGGAACTCCGAGCGCTCCAGATATTGCCTCCAGGATGGCGTAGACGTCCTCTCCTCCCGTCTGTGGAACACCGCGGATTTCAAGATTCCCCATTCTAGAGTATTGATCTTGCTCGATGATACTCCACTCGGCGTCCCTCACCCTCTTCGAAAGTTTAGAGTTTTCACTCCTTAACTCTATACACTGTTCTTTAAGAATTTTATTCTCTTCTTCGACCACAGACATTCTAGCGGTCACCGCGGCAAGAGAGTCTTGGATCACGGACATGCTCCGCTCAAGACCACTGAAGCTCGCCTTAAACATCTTATTGTCTTCTGCGATCTGATTCTGTATACTCCTCAGTAGACTGAGCATAGAGGTGTCCTCAGAGTCCGATTTACTTCCCACGGATGCCGTGTCTTTGCTACAGTCTTCACACTGCCACACAGCGCCACTCGCGATCAATCCTTTAAGTTTAGCAACCGTGCGAATTCGGCAACACCCGGGGTGAAATTCGGCTTTGCACTCTGCGCACTTTGCCATTTCCGAAGGCTTCGAAAATGCCTCGTTACACTTTGAACACACCATTATAAATAGAATGAAAACCACTCACACTCCTAAAATCGCAGAACAAGTAATTCAGAATATAAATAATAGAAATATATTACACCCAAATGTTCGGAAGTACAGATATCGAGGCAGACGCTCGCAGGTCGGAACGGGCGGGCAGGCAGGCAGAAACACGGTCTACTCTAGCTGTACGGAGCGCTTATCTCTGCGACCTTCCAGCTCGGCTGACTGATAACGACTGAATTTCAGTCGTCATGTACAAGTCAAGTACAAGTCATGTACTGTATCGATCTTATTTTCTAGGACAATTCTCTTATCATCTTTAGCGTTCAGTGCCAGCTTGTTTATGGTAACAGTGTACAACTCATGTTTATAACTTTTGATGACTGTCATCTCCCTAAATTCTTCTTTATCTTCGAACAAACATCTCTTCAAGTTTTCGATATTTATTGTTTTATTTACAACGCTTCTCTTAATTCCTTTACACCTAACTGGGTTTTTATCTAGATATTTGTACGAGTACATCTTAGACCTTAAACCACAAAATTCTTCTAAAACTTTGCTATTTAACTCATCTTTGAATTTCCCTATTACCTTCTTATTTTTAGTAGTGAAACATTCATGATCTTTTGGATAATCACTTGTATCAAAGTCATCTATATTTTCTTTAATAATCTTAAAAGGATCTCGTTTCAATTCTAGAAAATAACTGTCTGTATCCATGTAACACAGATTCAAATCTGGATCAAAACTCTTTAATTTTTCATAATAAAATTTATACATTAACAACTTTGACAAATCAAGTACTGAAAACCCTATGTAAATCGGCTTGTTAAATTTTACTTTCTGTTTGTACATGTGACTCGCTATACAGTTGTCGTCAAAGATAGTGAAGCTTTTGAAGTTCGTTTTCTTGGCCTGTTTCATTGAAAATTCTTCATTTCCTAGTCTAATATCGCATCTATTTCGCACATTTTCCATACTTTTTCCAAAAACTGAGTTGTTCATCAGCTTATAAAAGTCCTTTTCAAAGTCGCTTGTAGCTTTGGTTCTCATGTTTGTGTTAAAATCAATGTATTCTTTCATAAAAGGCTTCTGATCGAATGCAATAACTCTATTCACATGTTTCAAAATCATACCTTGTTCCAAATAGAACTTCAAATTTCTCGAATGAACAACGTATTCAGTTTTATCCAGTAGAGTTGTGCAAAGTTTGTTTTTATAATGTTCGGGAGCAAGAGGTAAATCCTTGTGATGTTCGTGTAAATTTGTTGGATATCCAAGATCAACTTCGAGAATATAGCCATAATCTTCGTCGCCAGTGAGTTCCAAAATTGTTTCTTTCCATTCTGCAGTTGTGTAAGTTTTTGGATCCATCCACTTGATATCACTAAACGGCAGTTTTTGCATTAGGCCATACCCATAAAGGTTATTAGCATCAACGTATAACAAATAGTTTTCGGGCTTTGTCTTATCGAAATCTTTCAAATATTTGTTATTTACTTTAACATATCGCTTAATACACTGAGAAATGCCCCCGCGAATGCCTTTTTCAATCATCAAATACATATTATAATCGTTAATTAGCTGAAGCTCAATTTTCGTTAATTTTAACATTGCGTCCCATGCGAGACTGGGAGCTGTTAGATAGTGTGCCGGATCGAGTTTATAACAATTAAGGCAAATGTTTCTGAAATTTTCGAATATATCAGCAAGCAATAAAACATCTTGGATATTGTACAAATCAGAGTAATTTCCAAGATTTTTCTCTTTTAATTTGTTCCAAACGCTCAAGTAGTGTTGATAATCTTTCTCAGATATGCTCTCGTCTGTCAAAAGTGAATAGAAATCTTGAATTTTCAGCTGTTCTGTGTAATCAAGTTTTTCAATACTATCGATAAATTCGTAAGGAAATATGCCTTTTCCAGATAGAATTTTAAAGATTTCTTCTTCGTCATTTGGCTGTCTTTCTATTATCTCATTCAGTCCATCTTGTATAAAATGATTTGTATGTTTGAAGTCTTCTCTCTTTAGATTTTTAGCTAACTTTTCTATAGACGAGGCCATGAATCTGAACGTGTCTACAAACGAAAACTTGATGAATTTTCTTGGCTTATCACCTTCGAATTCATAGCCATATCCAGAATTTACAGAATAATTTATATATTTTTCATCGGTGTTTGCAATCAAATCAACATTTCCATATTGTTTAGCCAATTCTTTTATGTACAAATGAGTATCGTAATTTGACATATTGTGGCAGAAAACGGGAATATTCTGAGGAAATTTCAAATTTAGATTGCAACATGCATGAGCTGCGCCTCGAAACTTGCCGGTTAAATGACAATGATCTCTCACTTTATTATAACTCTTATCTTTCCAACTATCAGGAGTAAAACCATACTGAATTGACCCAACATCATAAGCAGACCATTCACAGATATGACAAACGTTTGAATTTTGATACGAAATTTCTTCTTCTTCTGTCAATTTCATAGGTTTCATGTTCTTAGAATTATATTTTTTCGCTATGTATTTCGATAATTTATTGAGTTCTTCAAACAATTTTGTTGGGACGCTTTTCAAATCTTCTTCATTTTTGGCACGATAACATATCGGTTTGTACATGCGATTGGTCACATTCGACACTAAATATAGAGTAAAACCATAAGGAATGTGCCTCTGAATCTTGGTTGTAGTCGATCTTTGTGGATTGTTCTTGCATGTGGGAATCTTCTCTAATATGCTTTCAAAATCCATATAAATTACGTAAGGATGGTTAAATTTCTTTTGATAATTAGTAAATTTAGTTGTTTGACCTGGAAATGGCATAATTGGCTTACAAACTTCATGATTTTTACAAATTTCTAAGTGATCTGTTAAATCTCCAGATTTGTAAAAATGGCTTAAACATCTTCTACACAAAAATTTTCTTTCTTTATGTTTAGACAACTGCGAAGAAACAAGCTTATTTAAATCGGTTATCAAAACATAATGAGATTTATCATCTTGTTTAACATACAATAAATCAATGTTTGTTTCAGCGTCATATTTTTCAGAAATTTGTAACGGAACAATGTTAATATTTTCATCAAAACTGTAGACATTGATAGACATTGTTGGATACTTATACTTGGAATTGTAGCTTCGTTTTTCAAATATTTGTATATCTTTCAGAGACATTGGATACTCAAAACCTGAAAATATTTCGTCATTCACAAATTTTTCGTATTGCTTTACACGTTCACAGTCTCTTTCTGGTTTTTCAATAGCACATCTTATTGAGTAAATAAAGCAAAAATCATCTCTATTTTTTATATTTATACAAGCTTTTTTATCTTTGATATTCTTTGGTAAATCGATGTATGATCCTGCATTCATCATTTCGTGTTTGTTAAGGCTCAAAACTAGTTGTTTACAACTTTTAAATGTCCATCCGGAACCTTTATTTGGATTATTCGTTTGTTCTCGATGTGTTAATTTATTAAATTGCTTAGTAATAAAGTCGTTTACGTCAAAGATTTCGTCTGCTTTGATAGTAAAATACATTAGACATGTTTGCGGTTCACCATTCACTAAAGTTCGTTCGTATTCACATTCCAAAGAGAGATAGCCCTTCATATTTTTAACATTTTCTTGAAATTTCTCGATTAAACTTTTAATTTCTGACCGTATAATTGAAAGATATTTGTAAATTGACATGGAATTGTCGTTCAAGTTTGTTAAAATGTATTGCTTGAAAAGACCGTGTATTGAGGATAAAACTTCTACATCAATGATATTTTCGGATTTTACTTTAAGAGTTTTATCAATTTCTTCGATCATTTCAGACTTGGTTTTATCGTTAGTACCGATAGCCAACTTTTCAGCTATTGAATGAAGTTTTTCATCATTAAATAGGTCGAGATTTTTCTTTTCAACTTTGAAATTTCTCTTTAATTCACGTAATTTCTCAATATTAAACATGTTTTCGTGATCGGCAATTTTATTTTCTCTAGCCCATTGTCTTAAATAATTTAGTTCATTATCGTAAATTTGCTTGTTTTTTTCGTGACTTTTAGAATTATAATGGCGATCATAGTTTTTTCTTAACATTTCTTTTTTGCAGAACGGACATGATATTTTTTCGCGCTCCATTTAGATAGAAAAATTTATTTAACTAAATGGTGCTTGTAAACCAACGATTGCGCCTCTCACGGCGTGATATCACTACGGATATGACGCAGGCGAAGCGATTATCGTGATGGTCGGTCTGTAGTAGCACACCTCGACTGTCATTGATACACACAGCGCAATCTTTCGGAACTAAAATGTCGGTAATGCAGATTTTCTTTTAAGAATAAAAATTGTGTTCCCGTTTTACTATTATAACATTTTCTTTTTCAAAATGTTAGATAATTTTACCTATTTTAAATATGCGTACATTTTGTTACTTGTAATTTTCAAATTATATTTTAAATTAATTTCTTAAATTTTTACTTCTCGATGGGCTGTTGTATTGTGTTGCTGAGTATATATGTCCGCGAATTCGGTTTGGTCGGTTAGGAAGTTTACTTCTGAACTGTTTCAATGCGAGTGGCCATAGCGGAGAAACACCAAGTTCAGAAGTATTCAGATCGTATTCCGGAACCATTTCTCTATCCGTATCTCGCTCTTCTCTCTCTCTCTAGCCTGAATATAGATCCTAGCCTATAAACGGCAGAAGTGATCGTGTCATAGGCATAAAAAGAGAGGGAGAGAGAAAGAGACAGAGGGAGGAGAAAAGGTCGACCGAGAAATGGTTTTGCACTTTTTGACTTTGAATTTTTTCTATTTAAATGGAGTTCTTGAAAGAGTTAAATGATATTGGAGAATGTAAGTTTAAAGCGTATAAGAAGTTAAAATGAATTGGAAGAAAGGAAGAAACATAGAATCTTGAATTTGGAGAAAATGAAAGATAAATTCGGGTTTACAATAATTGCCGAGTTGGAAGATTGTAAAGTACACTTGCCGAACAGATTTTTGACTGTTTTGGATGAAAAAAAGATTAAAGAATTAAACAAAAATGAAAAATTACACTTGATTGTTACTGGAAAGAAGACTATAAAAGATAAAGAAATTATAACAATTAACTTTGTAGAATAAAGTCTTAACTCTAAAACTTGCAGTCCCTCCCCACGTCATAGTACTGTTTTGATAACCATAGTTGGTGTCTTTCTTCATAGGAATCACATGGAATATTATCTACAGTAATACCTTTTGTTTCACACAAAATGTGGCTATATTCTATAAGAAAAATTCTATAATGCTCTTTAATGAATTGTGTTGATAAATCTTGATACTTACAAAAATTCCTAAGAAATTCATCAATTAAGTCTTGATTATCTTGAAAGGACGTATAATATGGGAAAAAATGTCATAAAAAAAACGATGAAAACTCTCTGTTTGTTTATTTTTTACTTTCTTTTCAATATCTTTCGTAATTATATTAAATATGTAATCCCTTACTTTTTTAGTTTTTTGCCGATAGTAAAACACTCCATTAGACGTTTTTTCTGCAAAAGACTTTACAAGTTCTTTGAATTCTGTATCATTTAAGGAAAGTATCAACTGTTCTTTAAAATGTTTTGGTAATTCGTTGAACTCGTTAAAATTGTCTTTCTTTGTAAGTTTTTGAAATGCTAGAAACTGAAGAGAGCTTGGTGAGTTCATGTTGTTTATTTAGTAGAAAAGTTTTTTATTAAAGTACAGTATGTTTTTAGTAAAAATGTTTTAAATTGATTAAATTTTATTAAGATAAATCCTTTATTCGTAGCAGATTTGACAACATTTTACAAAGCACAGCTTAAGAAAGTAGAAGCAAACAGCTGTAGATTTGGTTAATTTTTCATTCCACAGAGTAGATAGTAATGTACCGATCGCTTTTGGAGACGAACGACTGTAGATTCGGTTAATTTTTCATTGAGATTTGCTGTGTTATTTCTCAGCTTCCTTTATGGTACATTGAACAGTATTTTACATTGCTTTTCGGTCGGCTCCGAAAGTGCGCCAGGAACCCCATATTACTATCTACTTATATATATATATATATATATAGTTTTAGTGGCTTTACTTAAATGTTTACTTTTTAGCAATTTTTGTTCACATAACATTTAGCCTAGAACAAGCCTGATAATGATGCTGATCCATTGATTTGTTCCTAAAATTAAGTATGACTTCATCAGCCATATTACTAATAACCAAAACAAAACATAAACTAAAAATAAATCAGTTAGACAGACACCAAAACACAACGACAGCAGACGTAACTAATAAGACAGTCGGCCCAGTCAACTGGTCACAGTCAAAACAGTTGCTCGCACAAGATGTCTCTTCTAACCATACAAAAAGGAATTAAGTTTGATTCATTGAGTAATAATGTACCTCAATCGATAGCTTGATTATTCTGCCAGTGATTGATATTTGGTTTTAAACCGAAACATCACAAATAATAACCGAAACTTTGCTTGGTGCCGTATACATGGCAGTGCCAATACGCGAGCGGCCTAGCTTCCGTATATACACGGCAGTTGCCAGTTAGAGAGTTAAACAAACTTTAATGATGTCCTTGATTACCACTACTAATTTCTTTAATTTAACTCAGTTTGTTCCTATTCCAGTGTGAGGAGTTGACACTTATTGCTCTCCAAGACAGTGCGACTGCGGTGGCGGACTCTGCAGTTCACATCCTGCTGCCTATCCTCGCCCAGTGGTCGCTGACTCTTCACTACCTACAGGATAAGTTGCTCACCAGACTGCTGTCATCGCTTCACGCTGCTCTCAAGGTATATGGAACTTGATATATTTACCAATGGAGGCACGGAACACTTGGTGAAGTTCAACTGTAAATATGGTGGCTACATGTTCATTAACCCTTTACACTCGAAAGGCCAGCAGCACTAGCTACACCAAGTTTTACCGTAGTTAATCCTCGCAACTCGTATGGCAAGTACAGATGGCCACGCTACTTTCATTGGCAGCGGCCATATTTCTTGTTTGCCTCACCAGATCGGAATTATTTTTGTATATTCTTCATGTTATTTGCATAGTAATTTAAAATGTTTTAAGAAAAAATGAAAAATAATTTTTAATTTATTTTTAATGAATTCTTCTAATACAAAGATAAACATACGTTTGGAAAATTTAATTATTACATGTATATTGTTAACAAAGAGGTAAATAAAATGTTATAAAGTAGGCATTTACTGTTATGTTATACACAGACATGAACTATTTTAAATTTTTCCATCTTTACATTTTTTATGAAATAAAACTTTATTTCATAAAATACATATATATTAATAGTCAAAAATAGTTTGCACTTGTCAAACTTGACATTTTCTAAGTTTCTATCACTTCAGTGTATAGGCCAACTACGCACCATTCGTCTTATTTGCACAGTCAATGTTTAGAAAAGAATTATAAGCTAATTTAAATGTACTACTTTACCTAAAAATTTCTTTAAAATAAAGCTGCTCGATAGGTTTCAGCACTCACAATTCATAATAAAACAAAGAGAATATTAGAAGATAATTGCTATGTTTAGTGGGCAGTGGTGTTGGTCTTACAAGCTGTGGACGTATTATATCTAGGCTAGCACAGCTAGATATACAAGCTGAGATCACATTATGGCAAACATTAATCTGCGCTTCTGACAAAATGGCAGCGGCCAGTAGAGCTCCAAGAACAAATTATGAATATTTCTTTTGAGTGCACAGGGTTAAACAGGAGAGCCAGTCTTGTCAAATAAACACACTCAATTTACCTCGTGGTTTTAGATTTTGCTAAAATGTTGTATACTCATCGTGATTCAAAATATTTAAATAAATGATTATGACTGTTGTAAACTGACTCACAACTCGGCTGTGTTGTGTTTCAGCGCAGTGGAGGTGGAGCTAGTGTGCTGCTGCTGTCAGCCGTACGATCGCTCCTACCGTACCTGGTGATGAGTGTGGCCGCTGTGGAAACAGTCACCAGTAGAATACTGCCAGGACTACCCCTAGCTGAGCCACGTACGTTTTCTCACTCTTTTATGACCATGTAAAAAAAGTATGTTTTCATTCACTGTAAATGTGTGTAATTAAGCATCAGGAATGACCAAACAAATGGACCAGTTAGACTGATTTTGTATTTCTTTTTTAATCTTAGTATCTTAATTTTCTACCTCATTACCTCATTTTGTATTTGCCAAATAACCACAATTGTCCACAATACTAATTTTTGTGATAAAAATAATTATTATAACCATTGTCTTAATGTTAAGCAAAATACATTACTTATAGTTTAAAACTTTTGAAGGATTAAATTTTAATTTCAGTTAAAATGAAATTGCAACTTATAGAGAGATGAGAGATTGTTTGGTTTGCATTAATCTCAATTATGTCAGTCTAATTCAGGAATTTTTTCAGGGAATCTTCAATTTCAATGTATTTTGACTTTTAACCCTTGCCACACCATAGACGGTTATATTAGAATGGTAGTCTTTGACAAAAACGCCAAACACAATTATATCTGATATTATAGATTATGTCTCTTGGAGAGATTTTTAGTTTACAAAAATCCTTTGAAATGCCCGGTGCAAGCTCCGTGCTTATCGTGGTTCTTATTTATTATAATTATTTAAAGATATAATTGTATCTTTAAATAATGATACGCATCTGAGAATGCTTATTATTTTTTAAATAAAAAAAGATGTTAAGGAAAAATCTCAAAAACTTTTGCATTTTATTGTTTAAATATTCAAAAAGTACATCAGAAAACTAAACAGTGCTTTTGGATGTGTATTAATTATATCTTTACATTGAGACAGCTCCCATCAAAAAGGGCGTTGGGGTGTATGAGGTTTAACATTGTTCTTATGGGGGAAACCTCAAGGTCATTTCACTACAGCCGACTCTGAACTATTCACAAGATCTACTTAACACATGATGAATACAAAGCTACTAAGAACAAGTGCTGGAACATGTGTAAACAGCTGTACAACACTACAAGTATAAACATGACAATGTATTAGCATATTTACAGTAGTAAGGAATATCCCAGGTTTTCTATATTTAACATCTGAATTTGATTTTTAAATAGTAGCCTCAGTGAGTTTACAATAAAATGCATTGATTTTTTTTTTAGGTTCAGGGTTTGCGGACTTGTGTCAAGGTCTGGCCAATCCTGCAATATTCTACAACGGAGAGTTCACGGTGGGCTCGGTGATGAGTGCCTTTGACGTCGTTGTAAGAGAAACTCGGTGGTCGGAACTTGACTGGGTTCTCAACACAATGTAAGCTCTAAGTTATAAGAGAAACTCTGTGGTTGGAACTTGACTGGGTTCTCAACACAATGTAAGCTCTAAGTTATAAGAGAAACTCTGTGGTTGGAACTTGACTGGGTTCTCAAAACAATGTAAGCTCTAAGTTATAAGAGAAACTCTGTGGTTGGAACTTGACTGGGTTCTCAACACAATGTAAGCTCTAAGTTATAAGAGAAACTCTGTGGTTGGAACTTGACTGGGTTCTCAAAACAATGTAAGCTCTAAGTTATAAGAGAAACTCTGTGGTTGGAACTTGACTGGGTTCTCAACACAATGTAAGCTCTAAGTTATAAGAGAAACTCTGTGGTTGGAACTTGACTGGGTTCTCAAAACAATGTAAGCTCTAAGTTATAAGAGAAACTCTGTGGTTGGAACTTGACTGGGTTCTCAAAACAATGTAAGCTCTAAGTTATAAGAGAAACTCTGTGGTTGGAACTTGACTGGGTTCTCAACACAATGTAAGCTCTAAGTTATAAGAGAAACTCTGTGGTTGGAACTTGACTGGGTTCTCAACACAATGTAAGCTCTAAGTTATAAGAGAAACTCTGTGGTTGGAACTTGACTGGGTTCTCAACACAATGTAAGCTCTAAGTTATAAGAGAAACTCTGTGGTCGGAACTTGACTGGGTTCTCAACACAATGTAAGCTCTAAGTTATAAGAGAAACTCTGTGGTCGGAACTTGACTGGGTTCTCAACACAATGTAAGCTCTAAGTTATAAGAGAAACTCAGTGGTTGGAACTTGACTGGGTTCTCAACACAATGTAAGCTCTAAGTTATAAGAGAAACTCTGTGGTTGGAACTTGACTGGGTTCTCAAAACAATGTAAGCTCTAAGTTATAAGAGAAACTCTGTGGTTGGAACTTGACTGGGTTCTCAACACAATGTAAGCTCTAAATTATAAGAGAAACTCTGTGGTTGGAACTTGACTGGGTTTCTCAAAACAATGTAAGCTCTAAGTTATAAGAGAAACTCTGTGGTTGGAACTTGACTGGGTTCTCAACACAATGTAAGCTCTAAGTTATAAGAGAAACTCTGTGGTTGGAACTTGACTGGGTTCTCAAAACAATGTAAGCTCTAAGTTATAAGAGAAACTCAGTGGTTGGAACTTGACTGGGTTCTCAAAACAATGTAAGCTCTAAGTTATAAGAGAAACTCTGTGGTTGGAACTTGACTGGGTTCTCAACACAATGTAAGCTCTAAGTTATAAGAGAAACTCGGTGGTTGGAACTTGACTGGGTTCTCAAAACAATGTAAGCTCTAAGTTATAAGAGAAACTCTGTGGTCAGAAATTTACTTGGTTTTCAAAACAATGTAAGCTCTAAGTTATAAGAGAAACTCTGTGGTCGGAAATTGACTTGGTTTTCAAAACAATGTAAGCTCTAAGTTATAAGAGAAACTCTGTGGTCAGAAATTGACTTGGTTCTCAATACAATGCAAGCTCTAAGTTGTAAGAGAAACTTGGTGGTTTGTAACTTTTGTTTGGTTCACTTCATTTTAATACAATGATATTACTTCGTAGTAGTTGCTGTGACTATTTACTTCTTTTTATTCACCTCACCCATTGGCTACGAACAGTATGGCTCCCTTTTACCGGGATGGCTTGGGATTTTAAGTAACACTTGAAAAAAATATATACTTCAGGTAAAAATTAAAATTTAATTATGTATAATACGCTGAAGAGTTCATATGTTACGGTATCAAATCAATGAAGAATCAGCTAATCTCTGAAAATAAGTTGTGTCATCAACAGTATTATTACATTTTAATTTACTCATTTTTTTCTTCAGGATACCAAAATTGTTGGACAGTTTAGACCTAGTGGACGTAACTAATGAAGATTTACTGAATGGTTTCATCGCATTCTTCAAATCTCTCACGGCTGGTTTCGGAAAGACTGTCACTGTCAATATGGTGAGTAGTGTTCCGGTTTTATTTTTAATATATTATCGAAAAGTGTGCTGATTAATGTTAGTCCAGTGGAATGTAGATATTTCAAATGGTTTACATTTGATCCCTTGATTTTTGTATCACGAATGGTGTTTAAATATAGTGGTTAGTTCATATTTTGTTAGGATAATTCAAATTATTTGTGTCCATTGTATATTATTTCTGAGCTAGAATTTCTAAAAGTAGACGAAGGAGTATTAACCCTTTGCCCACCTTTCCATTAACTTTCCTATTAATTTGCCTCACCACTGTCCAGATCACTGTAATGCCTCCTCAACATGTCTTTGATTAGCCATAGCCATCACTGTATGACACATGACAGTCTGCGTGTACCGATTTATCTTTTTGTCATTGTGTGTTACAGTGTATTAAAATAGTATTATTATTATAAAGACAAGTCGCTAGGCACTGTTTCCCACCCACCACTGGCAACCAACACTGGTCTGTTGTGATATAACTCTGCTATTTTTCAAAAAGAGTTTTAGACTCTCAAAAAAGGACAAGATACTTTTTAGTATCAAGAAATAAACTGTCTAATTAGTATCTTCTGTCAGAAAAGAACCCAAAAATAAAAGATGTATCATTTATTTTTATGTTGAAAAATAAAGTTTTAAATGGTAAGAATAGGAGTGGCAATTTATATTTTAATTTTTACCATCCTTATGTTTTTGACTTTTCTTGTATATTTCATGTATTTTGATAGCCTACATACCATAGTAATGGGAACTAGAACCTTGAAAACTACAGAATATTACAATACAATTTCTAATTTTAAGGTGGTTTTCAATTATTGTGTTTAGAAGTGTTTGATTCCATGGAAAGTTTTCTTTTACCTGTCTATGAAACATAAAAATAGATTCTTATTGCCTAAAAATAGATATGTTTAACTACAAAATGTAATTTATTGTGTTACCGATTGTTTATACAATAATATTAGGAGTATAAATTATTGGCTAAAAATTACTATTAGTTCAGCCTTATATTTTTTATTAGAACAAGTTAGTATATAATAATTGGTTTAAAAGTTCATACATCAAAACTATTATTTATATTCCTTTTTATACAGGACAGTTTATATTTTGGATTTTCTTCAAAACATTTTTAATTATACAAAAAATATAGAATTTTTATGGTAAATTATTAAAACAAATCTTTTTACAATGCATAAAGATTTGTGTAGCATTTATTTCAACATAATATTTATATATATCTTTTTTAGAAAAAACAACAAATTATAGGAGATACTGTAGGTTTGATGATTTAAAAAGAAATAAGTTTGCTAAGAGCAAACGATGTGACAATGTTAGACGTATACCATTGCACAGATCTAAGGTTCAACATGTTCAAACTCATCATGTACGTTTTATAATTACTGTACGTAATGTTTCAGATCAAGCCTATATTCTCTGAAAGGCTGAACATTCTGGAGTCTAGATTAGTCAATTTGGACAAGGACTGGCCTAACCTCTCACTTATACCTGTGTATCTTCTGGCAGTGGTCGCTCCCGTACAGGTGGGTTCATTGCAGCAAAAATTAAAGTAGATTTCTGTAAATCCGAACTAATAGGGATCAAATGCGTTTTAGATTATTACATTTTCTAACTGGCCGAAATAGTTACATATGCACAGTCGAGGATGTTAAATTAATAAATTTAGTACTGTTATAGTAGTTTATATTAAATAATTGATGAATTTGATATCTAGGTATAATGAGCATCTGGAAATTTAGAACAGAATGAACATATAAAATAGAGAATGCATAAGCTTCTACGCCAATCCTTTTTTATGGAAGACTACTAGGACGCTTGTCAAAAAAGCAGTAAAGGAACTAGTAACTGTCAAGAATAAAGTTTTAAGTAAAATATGTGGACCTATACAGAGAGCCATTGTAGTAAAAACCATTTTCTTTAAGTGGGATAGTCCCAAATACACAGAATAGTTTGCATGATTTAGGTGCATATCTCATACAATGATATATATTTTTTCTTATCTCACTTTTTCCAATTATAGGAGTAAAAAGTCAACAGAGTAAATTCTTACAAATGAACACTTTGCTATCTGTACTAATGTTAACGTCTATGTTGGCAGAGTGAGGTGGGAGAAGTTGGCAACACTGTCCAGAGATTCCTGTTGTCCCTGGCGTTGTGTGGCGCCCCTGTAGACTGTCTGCAGGTCAGCGTTTCTCAGCTGTCCAAAGTTCCAGCTTTACACGAAACCCTCATGACCGCGCTGTGGGAAGGTACTTTGTATAGTTTGATATTTATGTTTATTAGAACTACGCAAGAAACAATGTAAGGTCTTTTTGCTGTTTTGGTGTGTTTTTATTTCTACCAACCAACAAATTAGTACTGCATGTACTAAATGTAAATTGAAATCACGTACATGCCGTCCAATGTCACTAGCCAAACAAGACCGAACTTAATTAGATCTAAATCACAACTTTATTTTGATTGTATTCAAGCTTTGTGCCTACAGGAGTGGTACACCCTCGGCCCTCCGTGCGAGCAGTAACAGCCACCATGTTTGGACACGCCATACGCTGTGTAGGAGAGTCCATGACTACCAACCGCATCGTCCCTGCTCTCATCACATTAGCAAGCGATCCTGACATGTGAGTATCAGCTGGATAGTTCCTTCTCCACCATTGGAACAGTCACATTATGTGGTACATCCTCTACGGATCAGTAGTTGGATAGAGAAGTAAGGCAATTTTCTTATACGTGTGGTGACCGAGCAGTAGTCTGTTTTAAGTCTACTGCTACCAGTGCAGCCTATAAATCAGCAAGTTAAAGAAAATATATTATTTATTCATGACAAAATACTGAATAGAAGTGGCTGTGGTATAATTTTACATTAGAAAATAACACTTTATGGTTCTTACAGTGTCAATATTTTATGTGAGGTTTTTGTTGAGTTTTTTGCTCTATAATTCAAGAACTGGAATCTGTTCCTTCAAGTGTCACAACAAAACCTAAGACAAGTTTAAGCGTGTAGACTCTTGCTATAGTCAAGTTTACATTGGCTTGTCCATTCCTGCGTGTTGTTGGTTTGTTAATTATTTTTTTGTGCATGCCTAACCTTATGTCTTTGGATTTGTAAATCTGAAGGTGAGAACAAATTCCAGTTTTTGAAATGGAGTGTTTTATTCTTGTAATATAAGAGTGACAAATGTGTGAAGTTCTGTTATCTTTTTAAAGTGAGTTGGTAAAAGTTCGTTAAACACTCGGGATCGGTCTAACGATTTTTAGACAGCCATTATTTATGCGAAGGAGACTTTTTTAATACTCGTCATGAAGTAATAGATAATGTCAGTTTCCTTTCAATATTAGTTATCGTTATTCGGATAATTACATCATTGTAGTAAAATGTGTGTGTAAACTTTTAAGCGTGTGTAGTTTATGAGTAATAAGTGTTTACAAATAACCAAATAATGTGCTAATAATGTTATGGAAAATAAATAATGATGTTTACTCCATTAAAAAACAATGATTGTTTGTCAACAAAACATTTTATTTAAAATAAAGTTGTTGTGATTGTTTTTTCAGATGCAAAATATTACTTTGAACATAAATAATGTACTTAAAACATAAATATATATTGGATACAATGTACATAGTTATATTACAAGTCCGACTCACTCAGATTTTTTGACCTGAACCTCAATGGGATAAACAATATTAAACTGTATGAACCACAATGTTAAAGTTAATAGTGTTAATAGGTTAGTAGAAGACAAAGGACAAGGATTCTACCCAGTGTTGTACGACACTTTGTGTGCAAATGGTGTCAAGAGTTGTATCGTCTTTTCTTTTTAGGAATGTATAATAATATGCCAATCCAATAGAGAAAACTGGTAGAATGGAATAAGATAAATATTGTTTATGTGTCACAATTAAAGCTGTGTACAAACATTTTGTTGTATCTGAATAATGATAACGATAATTCTACTTTACATTTCCAATTTAAATCCTGTAAACTTTTCTTTACAGTACCGTGAAAACTGCAACCATTCCAGTCTTTGGGACTTTGATAGAATATTCAACAAATAAAGAGGTAATTCAGTAGTTAATTTTTATACACCAAGTAATGAATTTTGACTTTTGGTTAATATTCTGTACTGTATTTGCTATTTTTTTTGGTAAAATTTGTAAGGGTGTAAGTGTAGATCGATAGTAGTAGTCTATTGCAGGAGATAACTGTTGGAGTTTGGTGGGGTTTCTTAAATGTTAAGGGCTGTTGCTAGCCTAGATATTAGGGTGTGTCACCCCTTCCCGCCTTGACTAGAGAGGCTGGTACAGAGCTGGCTTCCTCTTCTTCAAACGAGACATGACAGATAAATTCCCAAAATTCTTCCTCATGGATCTCCACAGGATGCGGCCTATACCCCAACCTTACCCATCCAGAATATCCTGTCACTCTGGAAGCAGCGCTAAAGTCCTTTTAGGACTAAGTGCAATTTATAAGCTTCTTGTCCTAAGAGATAAAATTAAAAAAAAACTTTCTTACTTATTACTCTTTTACTCCCAGGGCCATTTATATCGGAGGTGATATTTAGCCGCACCAACAAAACTCCTCCATCTTGAACGGTCCTCTGCATCTTCCTCTGAAGCGACCATCTTCTCCATATCAGCCTTCACCTGGTTCCACCATCTCACTTTCGGTCTCCCACGGGGCCGTCTTCCTTCTGGGTTACCGTACATTACCCTCCTCAGTTTGCACTCCTGTTCTCTTCTCAAAACATGGCCTGCCCAACGGAGTCTTCTGCACTTTATTTCTCCTATTACATCCGTAGTATTGTAGAGCTCCCTGATTTCTCTATTATGTTTTCTTCTCCATACCCCTTGTTCATATGATGGCCCATAAATTTTACGTAAAATTCTATTCTCGAAAACTAGAAGCTTTTTCTCATCCTTCTTATTTAGCCTCCACGTTTCAGATCCGTACAAAAGCACTGGACATATAATTGTTTTGTATATTCTAGTTTTAGTTTTGTGAGAGAGAGATTTGGTTGAAAGTATCCTATTGCATGCATATACACATCTATTTGCTGAGTTTATCCTATTTTGTATCTCTGGTTCATCTGTGTTTTTATTTGATATTGTGACCCCAAGGTACTTAAAGTTCTCCACTTATTCGAAAACATGCCCATCAATTTGTAGGGGTCCTCCTCTTTGATTTTGATTCCTTCTAAATGTTGTAAAAAAGATTAGGTCAATATCTTTTGTATTTTTGCATATGAGAGACTGTGTCCCCCTTGATACCATAAAAATTATTTATCATGCATACGTAGAGTCAATCCTGAGATACGGTATAGTTTCTGTGGGGCCAATCCTCAAATATCAAGTATGTTTTAAATATCCAAAAAAGAATAATTCGCATAGTTACAAACTCCAACCCACGTAGTTCATGTAGAACTCATTTTGTAAATTTAAAAATTTTAACAGTAATAGGATTGTACATCCATGAAATTTTAACTTATATTCACTTTGAAAAAAATGCTTTGCCAGACCATCTCAGGTTTCAGCATAATTATAATACAAGAAATGGCCTCGTTTTAAGATATCCATCCCATCGCTTAGCTCTTTTTCAAAAAAGTCCTATATATGCGGGGTTGAAGCTGTACAATGGTTTACCTGCGGCATATAAGGAAATGAACCAAAAAGAGTTCAAAGAAAAATTGAAAAATGAACTATTGAACACAGCATTTTATTCATTACAAGAATATTTTGAAAGTGATTTGTATCTTGGTTTTTTAGGATAAGTATTTTATTTTCTCTGTAATTGTAAATTAATACTAATTGACCTTATTAAATTTTCATAAGGTTTGACGATGCACCTGTTTTCTATGTGTATGTACATATTGTAAACGTCTTGTGCAAATAAAGTATGTCTATGTCCCAAAAGGTACACAGTCCCGACCATTAATTCTTACTGAGCCTCTTGACTCTGTGACACTCATCTTAACTAAGTTTATTAATTTTCTCGGGATGCCAAATTTATCTAGTTGTGTCCACAACTCCTTTCTGATTATGCTATCGTATGCTTTTTGAAAGTCAATAAATATGGCAAAAAATTCTTTATTATATTCCCAGTATTTAGCTAATATTTCTTTGAAAATGAAAATCTGATTTGTGGTTGATCTGCCCTTTATGAACCCTGCCTGTTCTTCCCTGATTATTTCATTTGTATAATGTTCAAGTTGGTTTAATACAATTTTGGATAAAACTTTATATGGGATGCTGAGTAGTGAGATGCCTCTGTAGTTACCACACTCTTCTTTTTCACCCTTCTTGTGTATATGTATTATTATTGCTTCTTGCCATTCAGCTGGCATTTCTTCTTTCTCCCAAATACGAAGTATTAGTTTCCATAGATTTTCCACTATTATTTCTCCTCCTTTCTTCAAGAATTCTGCTGTTATTTCATCCTTCCCAGGAGCTTTGTTGGACTTTAGCGCTTTGACTGCATCCTTTACTTCTTCTATGGTTGGCGGTTCTATATTTGGTTGAACATGATAGTATTCACCAACTTGCTCTTCGTCCCTAGTTTGGTCCTCTACATTTAGTAGCTCGCAAAAGTATTCTCTCCATCTTTCTATAACTTTTATACTTTCTGTCACCAACTCTCCATTTCTGTTTTTACCCCATATGGGGTAAAACCTCTTTTGAAGAATCTTATTTTCCTGTAGAAGTCCTTTGCGTTATTTGCTGTATTATCTTCCTCAGCCTTGTCAAGCAATCTATGCAGATACAGTCTTTTTTTCCGCCTCAGCAACTTGTTTGCCTCCCTATTTGCTTCATTATAGCTTTCTCTATCCTCTACCCTGTTACTATTCATCCACGTTATTTTCCTTTTAACTCGGTCTTTCAGAGCTTGCTCGCATTCCTGATCAAACCATGGTTTTTTGTTTCTCTTCTTCCTACTACCACATACCTCTTCTGCTGTGTTCAGAACTACTTCCTTAAAATTAGCCCATTTGGCATCCATAGTTTCACTGTTCTCCATGTCTTCCAGGGCTTTAAATCTATTCTCCAGTTTCAGTTTGAATTCATCAGCATTATGCTTAAGCTCAAGTCTACCCACTTCTATTCTTCTTTCTTGCTTTACTTCCTTTCTTCTCTGGATTGCTATTCGCTGACACATTCCGCACCCCTAATGCTTCGAACATCAGTTATACTACTTTTGTGCCTTTGGTCTGTGATCACGTGGTCAATTTGGTTTTTTGTTGTTCCACCAGGTGATGTCCATGTATATTTGTGTGTATATCTTTTCTTGGGAACATCGTGCTTACTATTTTATATTCATTTGCAATTGCAAAACTTGCCAGTCTGGTTCCATTGTCGTTTAATTCTTGGTGCAGGCTCTCTTTTCCAATAGCAGGTCTCCAGACTTCTTCTCTTCCTACTTTGGCATTTGCATCCCCTAAAATAATCTTCATATCAAAACTTGGTAACCTACCCACCAGTTCGTCCAGATCGTCTTTCTGTTTGAACTAAGAAAAAACTTTCTTAGTTTGATTATTTGTCAACATTCACTTTGTACTGTATTTACCATTTTGTTTTGGTGAAAGTTGTATGTATGTGGTACAGAATAAATTGTTTGTAAAAGTATTTTTGATCATACCCTATATAGCAAATTGCAGTGCCATCTGCATATGCCTCGATACCTGCATACGAGATTACCTGCCTCTTAAAATTGACTGTACTTAATATGTCATTACGTATATAAATTATACAAAATGATGCTATTTTATATATTTTAAGGAAATATCTGTATCAAATTATGTTAAGCTATTTAGTAAAAGAAGACATATAGCAAAATTTCTTTAATTTATCTTGTGGACAAATAAATCTTAAGGTATTATTAAAAATTAAACAGAACGAGTTTTCTTTGATAAGACATATCTTTGAGGAATTTACAGGTTGAAATATTCTGGTAAGGTAAATTGAGCTAACATAAAGAATGCTATGTAATAACTTATTTTTGTTCTTGTCACTATATTATGTACACAGTGTAAATTGTCCAGAAAGTAGATTACGTTTTGCTCTGTAGCCGCTAGGAGCGAAACTATCACAGCCATTTTGATGTCAGGGGGTTTCTCTGTTCAGTGGTTATCCAGCTGTGCTATTGAGAGGTTACTGTTGCTCCTTGTTTTACAATAGCAGTTTAAAAAGTGCAATGCAGTTGAAAATCTTGTGAGTTGTGAAGAGTGGTCGGTTTCTGTTCAGTGGTTATCCAGCTGTGCTATTGAGAGGTTACTGTTGCTCCTTGTTTTATAATAGCAGTTTAACACGTTCGCTGCTGCAAAACGGACAACCATACACGACGAGTGCTGAGAGCACACTGACTGGGTTTCTAAACAATGGCGCTGTGCAGTAGATCTACGTCATGCGCGCCTGGCGCGAGGCAGCCGTGCAGTAGATCTACCGCAACCGCATTGAACGTGTTAAAAAGTGCAATGCAGTTGAAAATCTTGTGAGTTGTGAAGAGTGGTCGGTTTCTGTTCAGTGGTTATCCAGCCGTGCTATTGAGAGGTTACTGTTGCTCCTTGTTTTACAATAGCAGTTTAAAAAGTGCAATGCACTTGAAAATCTTGTGAGTTGTGACGAGTGGTCGGTCTCTGTTCAGTGGTTATCCAGCCGTGCTATTGAGAGGTTACTGTTGCTCCTTGTTTTACAATAGCAGTTTAAAAAGTGCAATGCACTTGAAAATCTTGTGAGTTGTGAAAAGTGGTCGGTCTCTGTTCAGTGGTTATCCAGCCGTGCTATTGAGAGGTTACTGTTGCTCCTTGTTTTACAATAGCAGTTTTAAAAAGTGCAATGCACTTGAAAATCTTGTGAGTTGTGAAGAGTGGTCGGTCTCTGTTCAGTGGTTATCCAGCCGTGCTATTGAGAGGTTACTGTTGCTCCTTGTTTTACAATAGCAGTTTAAAATGTGCAATGCAGTTGAAAATCCTGTGAGTTGTGAAGAGTGGTCGGTCTCTGTTCAGTGGTTATCCAGCCGTGCTATTGAGAGGTTACTGTTGCTCCTTGTTTTACTATAGCAGTTTAAAATGTGCAATGCAGTTAAAAATCCTGTGAGTTGTGAAGAGTGGTCGGTCTCTGTTCAGTGGTTATCCAGCCGTGCTATTTGGAGGTTACTGTTGCTCCTTGTTTTACAATAGCAGTTTAAAAAGTGCAATGCAGTTGAAAATCTTGTGAGTTGTGAAGAGTGGTCGGTTTCTGTTCAGTGGTTATCCAGCCGTGCTATTGAGAGGTTACTGTTGCTCCTTGTTTGACAATAGCAGTTTAAAATGTGCAATGCAGTTAAAAAATCCTGTGAGTTGTGAAGAGTGGTTGGTAATATGGTTTTTTATTGGCTAAGCACAATAAACCAATTGTAATTTATCACCAACTCTGTGAAGTTTATGGGAATAGTATAGATTGAGTGCGTCAGTGATGCATTAAGTTTAAAAGTAGCAGAACTAATGTGCATGATGACAAATGAAGTAAACGGCCAAGCATTGTGACCGATGAAATTGTCTCTAAAGTCGATTAGAATATTAAAGAAAACCGCTAATTCACAATAACAGAACTCTCATTTAGTTTTCCACAAATTTTAAGGAGTTTGTTAAACGAAATTGTTATGCTGAAGTTACAGTACCATTAATTTTGTGTAAGACCGACCACACACGGAAAACCAGACTCTTGGATGCTTTTAAGTGGGAGGTGTTTCCATATCCGCCTTACAGTCTGGTCCATGCTACCGACTACCACCTGTTTCCAGCAATGATCTGGCTTGCGACGCTATGCTTTGATGTCAACATAGAACTGTAGGAGGGTGTGACTACCCGGTTAAAGTCTCAGGCAGCAGAATTTTATAACGCTAGAATTTAAAAACTAGTTCACTACTACGATAAGTTTCTAAATTTGTGAAGTGACTATGTTGCAAAATAGTATTTTGGTGCCACTTTCAAATTTATACAATACTACTATTTATACAATGTAATCTACTTACTGGATAGCAATTGGATGAATAATGAGATTTACCTTTGAACTTAGTTGCAAGGTATCTTTCGCTTCCGTTTATTACTATCTATCTCTCCTTACCTAATAAAGCATTTTAGGATTGTCAGACATTGGCAAGCAAATCCTGACAAGACTTTACCTTCGTTTGACAGGTAGAGGATAAAACGTACTTTCAACTGCAATCACTTCTCAGTGACCCAACGGCCCGAGACAGTCACCCGGCACTGCTACAGCTGGTGGCAACACTGGGTTGCATCGTGTCCCGGTGTGACAGTTGGTTCCGAGACGATGGTGAGTAACTAGTAATTATTACTACATAGTACAGGTGGTGGCAACACTGGGTCGCATCGAGTCCCGGTGTGTGACAGTTGGTTCCGAGACGATGGTGAGTAACTAGTAATTATTGCTACATAGTACAGGTGGTGGCAACACTGGGTCGCATCGTGTCCCGGTGTGACAGTTGGTTCCGAGACGATGGTGAGTAACTAGTAATTATTACTACATAGTACAGGTGGTGGCAACACTGGGTCGCATCGTGTCCCGGTGTGACAGTTGGTTCCGAGACGATGGTGAGTAACTAGTAATTATTACTACATAGTACAGGTGGTGGCAACACTGGGTCGCATCGAGTCCCGGTGTGACAGTTGGTTCCGAGACGATGGTGAGTAACTAGTAATTATTAGTATATAGTACAGGTGGTGGCAACACTGGGTCGCATCGTGTCCTGGTGTGACAGTTGATTCCGAGACGATGGTGAGTAACTAGTAATTATTACTACATAGTACAGGTGGTGGCAACACTGGGTCGCATCGTGTCCTGGTGTGAAACTTGGTTCTGAGACGATGGTAACTATTAACTATTTGCTACAGAGTACAGCTGGGTTTGTTGCGAATTCTGATCAGAATTTTTTTATAATCGTCTCAAACCTATTGTGTCATGGAAAATTAAACAAGCTTTTAAAATTTTTATTGTGATCCAAATCTAGAACTTTTATTGGATACTTTGACTGAAAACTGGTACTTTGGAATGATTTGCATGTCAGCAATAATTTAATGGGTCACTTAATCAATCCAGGACAAACCATTGATATTTAAGCACAGATCAGTTGCTGTTGTTAAATTAAAATTTGTATTCCTCCCAAAAAGTGAGTGATTAGCATTTCAGCTTATCACTGGAGTCAAAGCTCTGTTTTGATTTTGGTGTGTTGATATGCTAAACCTTGGAGGAATTCATGTCTTCGTGTTTTTTTGGTTCATGTGACAAGCAGAATCAGTGGAGAATAGTAGAATAGTTCCTATTGACTGAAGCATTGATGTGTGTATTATACTGATTATTAAATATCTATGTAGCAGAACAAATCTTGTGAGATGAAAGTTTGTGAAGAGATGCAACTAACTGAGAACAACTACAGAAAAACTATAATCTTTTTCTAGACATAAATGGTTTATGCCACACTTTTTAGATCACATTCAATTTAGATTTAAGTATTGTGATTGACATTGGCTGTGTTGTCACAGTTGTGGTACCGCAGCTGGCAGCTACGGCCCGCGTACACGCTACAGCTAACCAACCAGAGCCGGCGGTTGGACCTAGCGTTAGCGCTGGTGCAAGCCTTCAACAACGCAGTCTACTGCTCGCTCTCCAAGAGTACCATCACGACAGCTCTCATACCTGGTCTCAGGTCAGTGGCCATCTAGAGGTGTAGACCACCCTTGTGCTCACTGGCTAAATATAAATATTGAAAAAATTAGGCATAAACATTTTAAATTGCAAAATGTGTTGGATGTAAATAATAGTAAAAATTAAAAACAAATTGAAGTTCCCCTTTGATGTGCATAGAAGTATCATCAAAACTCTTATGATAATTTATGAGAAAATTCTTTTTTCTCAAAGTAGGTTGCTTTTTTACGTAGAAATACTTTTAAATTTAAAATGTCAAACATATATTTAATAATTATCAAGGTATATTAGCAGATAACATACACACACAACAAATTTAAGTAAATGATTGGAGTGGTTAAGCTTGTTTGTATGTAAACCAGGCATAATTTTTTTATCTTGTATAGCGAAACCAGTTGTAATAAAATTTCAGTACTACCAACACACAGTTTGGTGTGGAAAGAAAATTAATAAGTAACGTTCAAGAAAGAGGTTATAACAAACCTCTTGTTAATTGTTAACAAGTTGTGCCTCAATTATCAAATATCAATTAGTTCAAAATTAAGGATAAGACATGAAACCAACAATATGAGAAAATAGAATTGTTACAGAACATATTATGGTTTGTATTTTACTACATTAAAAATGTAATTGATCCTTTACGATTGATGACATTGCCAATTAAGTAAAAAATGGAAGTATGCATGGAAATCTTACAGAGCATTTGAATTTAGGTGACATTTGTGCAAGTTGGATTTGATGGCTGTTGGCAAATGATCAGAGGTTGTCAGAAAAGACATTTGCGAAAGGTTTTAAAACTGATTCCAACCAAATCAAAATCATTTATTTGTCATGGATATTTACGATTATCAAGAATAGTCAGAACTGCTATATATAATACAACTAAATGCTAAACGTAATCAAAAAATGTGTTTATATTATCAGTGTGATAATTAATCTGACTGACTAGTAGAAACTAAGCAACAGATTATAATGTCAATACTCTGGATGTGGTTTACTGGTATGGGTGGGTGGGACAAAACAATTCAGAGTGAATAAAAAAAAAGTTTTTTTACAAGGAAATTTCTAAGCTTATTTTTAAAAGATGAAAGGGAATGGCTGGGTTAAAAATAATCTTGCAATATATTATAAACTTTAGGTCCTAGATATTCTACTGATTTTTGGAACATGTTATTATTATGATGGGGTACAATCAAACTGTTTTTATTTCTGGTAGAATATATATGACTGTGGCTAGGAAAATCTTGAATATGTTTAAAAGTGTAAACTTATACAGAGTAGATCAAAATGGAGAAAAGGTTATGACACGTTTTTCGGATAGTCACCTACCGACAGCTCTCCCTGCTTTCAAGGCAAAACACAAGACGAATAGTCCTTTTTTGCAATTTGAAGATCCTTTTTAACAAAGGAGGTGAGGCTGTTACCCATAAAATCACGTTGTATGACATCACAGAGGAAAAGTAGCCATGGTATAATACCATTTTTAGTGTACTACAATTCAGGAGATTGGAAAGATACCCAGTTGAGCTTAGAGCAAAGGGGTTCGACATGCTGACTCAAAGAAAAACTCAGTATCCAAATGAAAACTCAAAAAATTGACTGAATCAACCTGAGTGATGTCAACCTCGTGTAAAGCAACAACGCTCTTAGAAACTGCCTGAGATCGAATGTGAAGAACGGAAATGTTTTCAACGTTGAGGAATAAGTCGTTACTAATGAACCAAGAATTTATTTCGTTTATTATAGAGTTAATCCTATTGAAGAGTCTGCCTGAATGATGATTGTAGTATCATCAGCGTATTAAGTAACGCAAGCTTCAGGGGGACAAGAAGTGTAGTTGTTCACATTTAATGCAAAGAGAAGAGGCCCCAAAATAGAACCTACAGGAACACCCATGGAGACCTCAATGAAATCTGACTTTGCTGTGGCAAAAAAGTTAGCAACCTGAACACTCCGGTAACGATTTGAAAGGTAAGACTTCAACCACTGTAGTGGACAGCCTTTAACCCTGGAACTGGCCATCATTTTTCCCAAAATGGCAGGCACTTTTTCGTGATTTTGTAAGGGTTTTGTATTTTAATCACTGCTCATCTATTTTTTAAGATAAAAACATTTTAAAAACATCAATGTCTTTAGAAATAAATGCAGTTTCCCAAAAAAATATTAAAGATTGAATCATTTAATATACTTTTATTTTTTTACAGATTATCGTAAAAATATTAGTACAGAATAAATTTTTCTCAAAATGTATAGCACCCTCTCAGGTAATATGAAAGTTTTTAGAATAATTTTAAAATACACAAAAGTTTGCTTATGTACCTCAATTTCAAATTACAAAAAAAATATTTAGGTAAAAGAAGTTTATTGGTACTTTTGGATAATATATCTATAAAAAACTACAAAAATCTGAAAAAAGTTTGTATAGCACTATTATGTATACCATTGTGACATTTTGGAATTTATTGGATGAACAAATATTTTTTTCTAAGAGATAAACATATGTAGAAGAGGAAAATATGATATTTATAGAAGTTTACATTGTATAAGATATATTTATATATGGCAAGAAACTTTTTTTTAATTTTTACAAAAGTCAAAATTGTGAAATAAATGCCTAACTTTTTTAGCTAACAATTTTCTTTTCATCCAAATATTATTTACAAAGATAGTACGTTTATTGAAGTTTAAAAAAATGTACAACAATGTATTTTTATCTATTTTTTTGTTTAAAAAAATAAAACAAGCTATGGTCATAGAAATAAAACGCTAATACCCTCAGAAAAAGTAAAAAAAAAACTTTTTTACTTTTATAATAAATACCTTTGCATAAATTTAAATCAAAATTTAATTTTAATTAAAATTAAGTTGTCTACAAAATAATAAAACACTGAACCTACGTGAACATAGGCTTATTATCAGTTTCACAAAAATCCAACCTATTTGCTAAAACTTAACCTAACCTCTACATTTTTCACTTCACTAATTAAAAAAAAAAACAATAAACAAACTTTTATTTATACACACTAAATAAAGAAAAGTCTAAAATATCCAAATAAATAGCAAGCGATACACTAATACCGGCAATGGCGCAATAACAACAAAGAAATCAACACGGCAACCATGCGATGCGCTGTTCCTCTCTACTGGCTGAGTCGGTGATTGCGCAACAGAACAAAAATAAAATACTAGTTCATAGTCTTCGTTGTCTATTATACTGTTGCTTAGAGCAATTCTTCTTCTTTGTTTTGGTATGATTTTCACTATTTCCAGACAACAATAAAGTAACAAAAATAACAAAATTTAATGAAGCTATTTTCGACGCATTAGGCATTTTGGGATTTTACAAAACACGAGCTTTTTCAAACGCTTATTTTAAAAACATTTATTTTCCTACTGGCTATAAAAGATGTTCATGAAAGCCAAGAATACACTGTTTTCAATGACGACACTTACGATCGTGTAGACCGTAAACTCACGATAGGGAATTTTTACAAACATACGGTAATTTTAGCGTGTTCGGAAATTACGCAAACAAATGGCAATCGGAAATGTGAACATCCAAGTTTAGAATTTTATAATGAAAGATTTAACTTAACTATAGAGCGTTTTATGATATAATATGAAACCTTGAATCTTTATCTTTAGACTTACGTATGTTTTACTTCAAACAAAGTAAAAATAGACTTGCTGTGAGAGATCATATTACGACATAGTTAATGCGTCGAAAATAGCTTAGTGCCATTTTGAAACTGCAGTTAATGCGTCGATAATCGCTTAAAGCCAGTTGCAGGGTTAACACATTCACGACGTAGGTGATAACTACCTTCGTAATTAAGTGGCGTGTTGATATCGGTAAAATCTGTCAGAAATGCGTATTTTGTTTTTTTGCTTAAATCACTCGACAGCAGTTATAAAATATGTGCAAAACTATCAAAAACGTAAATTAAACCATTTTTTGATGAACTTTTTATACATATATGTGCGTGTACCACGTGTGTGGTACACGACGCGCTGAACTAATAAGACATTAATCTACCGCGTCGTGTACCACACGTGGTACATGTGTTGCTTCTAACCTGCGTCTAGGTCTAGCTAGACATTTAGCGAGCATCGTTTGGCGCGCTTTTGTCTTTCTTCTGTCAGTCTGCTTCGTTAATTTGTAGGTTACCACTGCTAGTGACTGGGTTGTGTGTTGAATTGAAAGTTATTTTTGTGGTCGTTTCGTAGTGGAAATTGTAATAAAATGGACGAAACAAGAGATCGATGATGCTCTTGAAGGCCACAGTGATAGTGAACTTACTGATTTTTTCTGTGTCGGGGAGCGAATACTTACCATCTGAAGCAGATAGTGAGGATTCAATGCAGACGGTAATGATGAGGAACTTGATGCAAATGAAGTAAGTCATGCATTAAATATCGAAGAAAATGTAATTGTTACTTCAGATGACGTAAGCCTTCAGAATGCAGTTCTTTATTTCTCACAAAATATAAGCTTAAGTGATGAATTAGGTTTAAATATTTATGAAAATAATACAAGATCAGAATTAGAAGAAAACCTTATCAGGAAAATAATGAAACCGCCAATGGCAATGTGCCCGAAACTGATGATGGGCCAAATGGTGAAACTGAAACAAGTACCGGTAATGATGACGATGGTAATGAGTGGGATGACATAAAGAGTACTGTTAGACAATTTCCCTATACTGACAATGAAGGGTTAGTATATGATTTTGACATATCAAATCCTGTAACAGTATTAGAGCAGTTTTTAACAGACGATATTATTAACCTCATCGTAGAAGAAACAAACCGATATGCCCGGCAAGATATTTCAAACAATATCCCCAAACAGAGGTCTTTTATGAGGCAGTGGATTGACTGTACTAGTGGAGAAATAAAACAATTTCTAGGGATTTTGATTGTGATGGGGAATGTGCCCTTTGCCTCAAAATAAGGTTTTACTGGTCAAATGACACCATGTTTAAAAATGACTTCATAAAACAGGCTATGAAGAGAGAGCGGTTTGAAATGCTTCTTCGATGTCTTCATTTTCATAATAATGAAGAAGCAGTAGGTGAAGAACCCAGGATGAAAAAGCTCCAAAATCTGCAGGTCATGTTAAATTGATAGATTCAAAGCTGGTCAGGATTCCAGGTGAAACTGTAGTTATAGATGAGACCATGGTCCCGTGGAGAGGCAGGCTTAATTTCCGGCAGTACTTGCCGGACAAATCACACAAATATGGTGTGAAAATATACAAGCTTTGTTCTCCTGATGGCTATACCTGCAAGTTCAAAAATATACGTAGGTAAAGGTGACATTACATCTGGAAAAGGCCACAAACAAAAAATAATGCTGCATCTTATTCATGATTTCTTAGGCCACGGCCGTTTGCTGTACGCTGATAATTATTACAACAGCGATCGAGTTAGCTGAGGCCTTGCTTAAAAGAAAAACTTACCTTTGTGGTACCTTGAGAAAGGATTTGAAGTCCAATCCGAAGACTGTTATAAGCAAGAAATTGAAAAAGGGTGAAGTGTATGCGCAGGGAGAGAACAAACAAGGTGTAAAAGTAATCAGCTGGGTCGAGACAAGAGGCGAGTAAACTTGATAAGTACTCGACCTGAGGATGGGGACAACTTATTGCCAGTAAAAAAAACCAATAGAAATAACGAACCAATCATGAAACCTAGCTGTGTTTTAGCTTACAATGATGCCAAAAAGGGCGTAGACGTATCAGACCAAATGAGTTCGTATTATAGCCCATTGAGAAAAAAAAACATCTAAATGGTACAAGAAGGTTGCACTAGAGTTATTGCTGGGTACATGTGTTGTGAACGCCTTTGTGGTATTCAACAGTGTTAGGGAAAAGAAAGCTAAATGGGATATGCTAAAATTCCGATCTGTTTTGGCAAGAAAGCTTGTAGAGGAAAACAGTAAACTGTAATCCTGCTTCTAACCAACTCTCAACACCTCCGATTTCAGGTAATCTTATTTATAACTAGTGTATTTCATTTAAATTATATAAATCTGAATCCGTATTGTTTTAGGAAAACAGATCAAATAGTTTACACGTAAATTAGGCCTCAAAGTCTGTACAAACAATTTTAATTATAAGCTTCTTGAACATTTGACTTTAACCATATTTTCAACATTTAATGTGCTGTTTTCAGCAAGACGATTACCTACTCAAAAACACGAATTAGTTAAGAGTGATGGCCTTGCTAAGCAATCAAGAAAACGATGTTTACCTTGCTATGAGTCTCTAGTTGCCTGTCATGGAACAACAGAAGCCAGGAAAAACGTTGCAAAGAGAGTTACAACTTTCTGCAAAGACTGCACAGATAATCCAGCGATGTGTTTGGACTGTTTCAATAACAAACATTAGACGAAAAAATGTCATGTAGATTTAGAGTTTTTTTAATACTTAAGTTATTTTCATTACTTTATTTCAATTTACGAAGTATTTGTTAGGTTAGACTTGTCACTTTCTGCAGATTAAACTCATAACTTATAACGTGAGCAACTTTTTTAATCTACCCGTAATAATAACTACTCTAAATGTATGAACATATATTAAGTTTAAGAACATAAAGGTTTACAGGTTTATCTTTGCTGATAGGCTTATTAGCTATCACAACACGGCAAACAAACTATTCAGATACTATGCAATTTTTTTACACCAATTTTGGGAAAAGAAAAAACGAGTTTGCATTGAATGAAAAATATTATAAGAGTTTTTATAGATGGGCGTTAGACTGAAATGTAGAACCTTCTAGGCAAACGTTAGTTTCAGAGAGCCATTTGAAAATGCATTGTTCGTGTACCACGGGTGGTACATGACGCGCTGCTGTAATGTGGGCCGTGCGCCACACGTTGGTACACGACGCGCTCGTGAGAAGATCGCCGTGTACCACACGTGGCGCACGTCGTCGTGAATGTGTTAATGCCATAGATCTCCGGCTTATTAAGAAGTTTCAGATGGTTAACTGTGTCGAATGCTCTACCAAGATCGCAAAAAAACACCAGTTACGTGATTTTGATTGTTGACATGGGAAAAACATATTTAGAAAATTGAGCGACAGCATCAGTGCTAGACTTAAATCCAAATTTAATGTTACTCAAAATGGAATTCCTGAGTAAGAAGTCAGTGAGTCTGGCATGAGTAAGACTTTCAAAGACTTTACTGAAAGTTGGCAAAATAGATATGTGATGGTACTCTTGAAGAGAAGACCTACATTCTTTCTTGACCGAACCGGGATGACCTTAGAGAGCTTCATATCCATCGGAAACTTTCCTTGAAGGGAAATTCCCCAAACCTGAAATTCTGTGTACCCTGAGGTTATCATTATCATGACCGCTTTGCGTAAGCACTTGCAGGTTATCACAGAATTATCAGTTCTCAAGACATCATTATTGCCAATACATCAAATGATGGCCAAACGATAAAAATACGAAAAACCACTGCAAGATGGATACACAAAGCAAAGAATGTCATCCAATTATATCATTTGAGACACTTCGCTGAAGGAGGATTAAGTTTCATTGAGTTTTTTTGGGAACAATGCTGCTTCAATTAATCTTGTAGAAAACCTCTGTGAAAATGAGGAAATATATTTAGGAACCTAAATTCTAATGAAATGTTCCACACCCACAGAAATGCATAATGTACTAAAACATGATTTCTTTGCAGGTACCTAGAGCAGGTGTGCAGTCAGTCGCTGACCAGTCATCACGAGACAGTGCTCAGCATGATACAGGAGGCGGAGTCTCGCTCTGATACAGCCAAGCCCATAGAGAGGTGAATATATTCAGTTGTACTATCTTTCCACAGAATATGCCGTTTTCATTATAAAATACTTGAGAAGCACATGATTTTTACAATAATGTATTATATGTCCAATAATTACTGGCTCTGGAAATCTAGGCAGATTGAATTGTCGAATCCTAGACAATATATTCTCAAATCCAAATCTTTTTTGAAGATTTATTGGATTTAAAATTGAGCTTTGACGCATTCATATAGGAAACATCTATTCTCGTATCATCATATATTTCTTGATCAATTTAAATATTGTTTTAGAATATTTGGTATCAAAAAGTTTGTTACAAAATTTTAAAAATGTCGAAACATTCTTTAACAAGTGATTTTTTTAGTTACAACACTTCTTACACCTCCCACCTGAGTGTAGTAATTAACTCGTATAATTAATTTTGTATACTGGGTATCTATCTTGAATCACTGAAAGTACTTTAAGTACCTTTTTCCTTAATATCTACAGAGAATAAATAAATATATGAATAATTTATTTCAGATCCAGCAGTACACTAAGCCTGGCAATGGCCACATCAAATGTTGGGCAAGGAATGGAGGACGTGAAGAATAGAGTTACCAAAATATTCCAGACGCCCATCTCCAGGCCTACCAACCTTCCCAATCTGCAAAGTATAAATAATATCTTCCGTAAAAAGTAATTCATGGGTGAAAACCGAAGTTAGTGTTATAACTGTTACTCATGGTTCTGATTTTACAACTTATTGTTTTCTCTTATCCAGACGAGACTGGTTTAGTGTAAATCCTGTAACTGTCCTGGGTTGTGATAGCCAAAGTTGGGACATTTTAGTATAACGACTTATTTTAATGTTTATAAAGTGAAAGGTTGTTTAGTATTGCACATAGTTTTTTTACTACTTACGCAACGTGTGTGTCAGTTTATTGTAACATATATTCAGTTGTACCGAAAACAATAAGTATGAATTCCCTACCGATTTAGCCTTATTTACTATTCAACTGGTATCCGTTTAGTTTTGATGGTGGAGTTAACTGCTTTTTAGAACACCAATATCTTAATTTAAACCTATAAATTGTTTGTGTGGTTCTGTTCGTCAAGGTTTCCATTTTCACTGTCATGCTAAAATGGGCAGTAAAAGATCGTCTTAAAAAGCCTTTCCAGGAGAATTGGGTTTATGATGAAATGAAGTCAATGCTATCTTTAGACAACTTTCTTCTGCAAGCTCTACCCTTTTTGTACTGTGCAATAAGAGGACATTTGCAGCAAAAATACATTTTTACCTTTCTTTGTGCTCTCAGATCTGCTTTTAAACCCTCAGTTTTGGACCATCAAGAATGGTAAACTGGAAGTATTGAGTGTATCCAACTTGGCTATATTCTTGCCCAACTTTTCTTGTGTGCAATAATTGTTATTTGCTGGAATTTGGAATGATCCAGAAAAAGGACATAGACCTGGCTAACTAAGTGGTTTCAATTACTAGACCTGGCTAACTAAGTGGTTTCAATTACTACTTTAAGTTTATTATCTGTCGGCTAACTGACTACACATGATCTGCTGGAATTTATCCTTTGCCTCTGCTCTTTACTTATGCTTGGTGCGTTTTTTGCAAAAAAAACAGGATCTGCAACAGAAGACTTCCATATCCTTACCAAACCAGCAGCAGCACTTTTCTAATTTATCCTCCAACAGTGAATTAATGTCACTGCAGAGGTCAAAAAATTTGCGGCCAGCTTCCACAGAGCTTGGTGTGCATCGGACTATGGGTGAATTCAGGGAAACAACTGTGTTGAAGCCAAATCATGGGAGTAATGGATAAAAGCATCTCATACTATAATGGTGGGCAGATGGTTTAGAATCTTCCTCTGAACAAGAAATTACAAAACAATTTGGATCATTTCATACAATATTTACATGTTCTTATTGTATAATTTACCTGAAATCCTCCACTCTATATCATATTTAGATTTGAAAGCACTGGCAAATGAATACAAATTTTCCAACATTAATTTTATTATTGCAAGGCCTTTCGGAATCAATGATTCCACTATGAGGCATTTCTGAAGTTGCCTGATAATGGAATCATTGATTCTAAGAAGCCTTGCAATAATAAAATTAATATTGGAAAATTTGTATTCATTTACAAATAGTTTTTTGTAGTGCTTCATTTAAACTTTTTCCAATGCTCCAAGGTTCTTCATATTTAGATTTCTTAAAACTAATAATTTAATTGTGTTGACATGTTACCTATACACTTATACTAAAGACAAAGTCAGATAAGATAACCTGAAAGTTTAAAACATGGTTGAATTTTATATTGCTTCTTTTTGTGAAATGTGATTTATTTTGTATTAAAAACGTGTTTTTGGCGTTTCCTTTGCGTAGAAAGTTAACTGAGAAGTACTGTGCTCACACCATAGTACATAAGAATGACTGACACTCATGTATACCATGTTTTTAAGCGATATCCAAGATATTCGCTTCAAAACACAAGGACATAATAAGGCATTTTAGTAATGTTTTCAATGGATTGTTTGGTGCTGTTCCAAAATTACCTTCGGCCTTACTCCATCCACCAAAACCATATCGGCTCTCTCCTTTACTAGGCAAGGCCTACAGTACTCAATTGATCTCATTGAGCTCTTAGAGCAACTAAAATTACACACTAAGGAAGTTTTTACTTCAAAAAATATTTTACTTGAAAACTGCATTTCATTGTTTCTACACATTTCGAGAGTTTTGAAAAAATCTAGGGTTTTGGACACGACATGGATTCTTTTAGTTTCAATATAATTATAATCACAAGACCTCGTTTAAGAATCGTTAACACTATTTTAAAAATAAAAAAAGAACAAATATTTACCAATTGGATAATGCACGTCAAATGTCGTCAAAATTGTTTTTCAATTTGTTTGCTCAAGTCATTGCTTACACAGTCTAGCACAGTGATGGGCATTTTTTTGCAAAAACCTCTGTTGTGTTCAGAATGTCTCAAAATATACTTCCACTGAAAACAAAAACACTATCTCTAGATCACAAAAATAATTTCTCCTGTACTGTGTTGTATTAGTAGAAAATTAATAATATAAATATTGACAGACTGAAGTGTTACACCCCAAAGAATTATTTTTCAAAACACTGAGCGTGCATGCAACACTTTGCAACCCCCCACCTCAATTCTGCCCTCAATTCAGGGGCTCATCCGAGGAGTTGCCTCAAACTGTAAAAGAATCCATTGCTTCATAATTCCATTGTAAAACTGATTAGAGAATTAAGAAAATGAGGTTGATATGGAATTGTTTGTATAGTATGAACTAGATGTTCTTTTCTTTGAGGGTTAATTTGAATTGCACTCTCTAGTCCATAGATTCTTACGCATTTCCAAGTGCACATGGTAATAATTTCATACATATGTTTTACCATTTTTATGTTTTTCTTTTTTACTGCAAGGGCCATCCAGAAAGTAACTTTTGGTGTGGCAGGAGAACGGGAGGACTACTACCTTTTTGTCTTCCCTGCTTCGGTAAAGCACAGCAGTGCACGATTCTCCCTGCTTGTGCATTGTTAAAAATGTGTGCTGTCATTTAAAATCCCATCAGTTATTGAGTTTATGGAAAAATTATGAGGGATTCGATTTTTGTTGAAATTTTTTGATTTCTTGAAAATTTGAAGAAGTTTACTGCACGAGATTGTGACAACAACTTGACAATCACAATCGTCGTGCCAGATTGAATCAAAGTCTGGGTTGAAGTCACAAACAGCAAAGGTCTAACAACAGTGGGATTGAAAAGTTAAACACTCTAATAAAAGTGCCTCAAGGTGTCTCATGTGGCCTCAGTGTGCTCTGTATGGCTTCAACAATTCTGTATACTGTATAGAAAAATGGCATTAGAGTGAGGCTACGAAACATATTACAATTTAGTTCATGTTTTTGTTGTGTTCATGTTGTTTGGTTCATGTATTGTTACTTTCTGGATAATCCTACTACATAATAATAGTACATGTAATAGTGAGAATAATAAAGACGTGTTATATATGTGTTGAAAGATATTGTAAATATTTTGAAATATCATTCTAATAATATAGCTTCTTTTGTATATTGTATAATGAATCAATATTTTTATAGAACATCAATTAGTTATTGGACTTGGCAGCTCATGCATGTTATAAAATGAATATAAAGATATTTTTTATTCCCTTTTATTACAGTAATTATGTACTTAATTGTATATTTCAGTATTATATTTTTAATAAATTGTTGTGTTTTTTAATATGTTGTTTTATTTCTCCTAAAAGAATACCATGTTTACATATTAAATAGAATGAATAGAGATTTTGATGGTACTTTTTCTCGTATCAAAAATTTGTCAAAAAGTAATTGCATCTATTTTAAATATTGTAGTACACATAAAATGTAATCTAATGCAATCGATTGAAAAAAAGTCTTATCTTTGGTGTATTAATAAGCCCTGCAACAGGCAGGCATATTTGGGGAAGAACGTAAACATAATACTCCTTGTGACGCAAAGTTAGTTATATGTGTACTTAAACTAACAGTAAAGTTTTGAAGAATACATGATATTAAGTAAGTCATCTCTGTCATTTTGTTTTTAAATTTTCACAAAGACAGTAAAATAATTGTAACAATAAAAAAGTTGTACTTTTGGCCTCAAAAGATAGTACATTTTAGGAAAACTTCAGATTATGTATCATATGAAAAATATATTACTGAACAGTAAAACTGTATTATAAATATATGTATCTTATTTTTGGCACAATAATTTTTTAAAATTTTTTTATAAAAATCTACAATGAAAAAAATTATTTTCATATTTTAATGCATTACAGATTTAATTTTTAAGAAAAAACTAACCCTATTGACAATGTGTTTTGCACTGTACTGTGTCTAATGACAATACAGAATTTGATTTGATCTGAATTGTGGCAGCGCTCATTAGATTAAATTAAATTTGAAAATAAAGCGCCATTAGGGTGAACATTACCGATCTTGCCACTCAGAGGGTTAGTGGAAATTAAAATTTCCTGTCACATTTCCAGTTCAAAAAATTTTGCATGTGATTTGGCTTTTTGAAGATTATTTTGATTTCATGCCTACTTAAAACACTTTTTAATCCTAAACTGGCATGCTAAATATGCCTTAACAGGTGCAGATTTGGACCTCTTGTGCAGAGTTAAACAAAAACTTTACTGCAAAAGCAGTTACTATGTAAAACACAAAGTGGATGTATAAGTACACTATTTGAGTCCTCCTCCGTAGACTAATGGTTATAGTCTCGGCTCTCTAACCGAGAGATCACGGGTTCAAATCCCGGGGAAGTCCAATCATGTACTTTGACAATGAAAAAACCAGTGCACTTCGAAGCCGGCATAGCTAAGACGCTGAGGCTTCTTTTTTTTTTTTGTTCTCTTAGGACAAGAAGCTTATAAATTACATTTAGTCCTGTAAGAACCTTTGTGCTGCTTCCGGAGTGACAGGATATTCAGGATGGGTAAGGTTAGGGAGTAGGGGCCGCCTCCTATCGAGATCCATGAGGAAAAAATTAGGGCACTACATCTCAAAGTCATGTCTTCCCAGAAGAAGGGAAGGCCAGCTCTGAACCAGCCTCTCCAGTCAAAGTAGACAGGGGGTGGCACACCCTTGTTGAGGTTAGCAAAAACCTCTGAGGTTAGGGAACAAACCCTACCAACTCCAAAAGTCATCTCCCACAGTAAATTAGACCTATCGAATTGCCCATGAACCCCAGAATCTCGACATTTGCGGTTAGTGATGTGCCACTCCTGGACATCATAAGGTAGCCCAGATTGAAGTGACACATTGGCTTTTGCTGCGTCTAGTGTGGGTTCAACTGGAAGGTATAAACCAGCCAGAAGTGATCCCTGCTGGGTACACGCTAAGGTTTAAATGAGATTAAAAAAAAACTATTTTATTATAAAAGAAATGAAAATTGGGTTTACCTTATATTCATGGATGTGTGATACTGCTCCCAAGTAGAAACTTTTATTTTCTAGTAACATTTTTTTTTATTTTCTGCAGCCCATAGAAATCAATACTTTCAATTTAAAAATCCAAAATATACAATAAATCCAGGTTGTTATACTGATCAGGAAAATGTCTTCATAACACAGAACGAAAACAAAATAAAACTAAACAAAACAGAATCCAGCTGTCTTGAACAGTAACAGCTGTTAAACTTCACAGCGTGTCAGGCATCTTTAGCTTTTGACAGACAGTAAAATATAAAGACACGTTTAAGTATAAAAGTGAGTACATTAAAAGAAAGCATGGAATCGGCCAATTACAGCGATATAACTTTTATTACGATTTGAATGAAGTTGCTAAAGGCAACGTAATTAGCAAATGATTTGTACTCAAATTACGACTCTGCCAGTTCACGGTAGGAAAACGTGTTATAAATTACAACTATGCTAGTAACAGGGTTAAGGACTCTCGAGGTAAAAAGAAAGAAACGTGTGACTACTTTTAAATATTTTTATTTATGGAGCCTAACAACGTACAAATGGGTGTGGCTAATACAAACAGGGCTAGGATGGGGTGGGGAGGGGAGGGGTATGAATGTCTTACTAACACCAAATAAACCATATATTGCTTATTCACAGGGGCAGGGGAAGACCTAACATCGGAGACAATATTTACAGAAGAGTAACAGAAATGTGAACAGTCCTGTTCCTACTCGACTCGGCATACGGTTCAGAACTAGCATCTAAGCATACGACTTAAATTTTTGGTGTTACTAACGATAATATGTTGATGCATATGAGATTTTGTACACTACTAGAAGTAAGCATTGCTTTAAGTACTAGAATCAAACCGGGTGTCATCATGGGTAGCGGTCTTTACTACAACAAACCAAGTGAATACTGTGAAGAGAAAGCAAATATAAATGCTACCAAGCGGTGATGATAAATAATACGTACAAGTGTTTCAGATTTAACAAAAATAAATGAGACAATTCATGTCCGTACGAGTTATTTTAAGTGAGGTACTCTTACTCATTATGATTGGGTTAAACACTATCTACATGTGGACTACAGTTATCTTGCTCCTCATATAGGACAATATGAAACTACACAAGTATATTCTGAAAAATAAATTAAGGTACAGGATCATCCTTTGTACAGTTTTACATGCCACTGGCAACGATACTACCTGATGTCGACACTCAATCAAGGCGATGTAAAAGTAATAAAAACAAACTGTAAAACTACGTAAAGATGAGTTGCAATATATAAAACGCGTAAAAAATACAGAAACAAATAAAAAGTTCAAACAACCGAAGATATGCTTATTCGATATAATTAATTATTAACTATTTCTATTACCACAAGTAAGAGTTAAGCTCATATATCTCTTTACGATTGAGTCCAAAAACATAAACAAGTTTTTGTATTTCATAAACACTGACACTTGCTACAAAATTACAGTGGAGTCGTCAACAATGTATTCTAAGGCTACGGTTAGTTAAATTACGTGAGTAGGCTATGTCACTTCCTAACATTGGCTTGAGTATAAACTAAACAGATGGAACAGAAAAGGCATTCGTTCTGGTTATGACAAGAGGATGATAGAAATAGTAGCTTATCGGTCAGACTTGTTGGAGATCTCTGGAAAAACAAGTTTTTGTGAGGTCAATGACCACTTTCTTCACCAGAAGAAAATGGATTGAAGCTCACAAATTTTCAAACATTTCCTGTACATATTTATCTCTTATAGTGTCTCCGAATATACTTGTGAAGGGCATTTCTGAATTCTTACCTGATATTTTAATAGTTTATTCCTGAAGACATACAAAAAGACACTTAGTGTGATAATTTTGCATGGATATACATGCGATATTAAGAATTAACTTAGAGCTAAAATATAGAATGGGTTGTCTAAAAGTCCCAGGATGCCTTGATGAAGTTTTAGTAGTCAGTTAAAAAAACAAAACTCTGCAAATCAATATAATTTAGAATTTAAAAAAAAATGTTGTTTATGCCATCAGGGTCTCTTTCATCTCCTTAAAGTAGATGTTATGTAAGGAGTCGATTAAAATTTATTTTATTTTAGCAAATTTTATGAGGAAGACAATGAAATAAAAAAGTAAAATTTTAAGTAACCATTAGTGGCTAATTTTAATTTTGAAATGCTGCAAACCAAATAATCTGTGATTCTGAACATGTAATTTCATTTTAAAAATAGATTTTAAAACAACGAAAACTAAAATATTTTGTGTCATACAAATTGTAGTCCTCTCAAAAAATATAGGTTTAAAAACAATTTTGAGAGGGTGATGGTTCTAAAGTAAAAACAATATTTCTGGGATTTTATATATGACAAATCTATTTTAGTCTTCTGCATCCAAAATTAATTTTCTCAGTTCGCCTTTTTAACAAACTTGATGTATTAAATTGCACGAATATTTAGTTTACAACGTTAAAAAAAAACTTAAAAATAAATGCTGTTTTGTTCTTGGTTGTCCATATTAGGGGTTTTCCTCACCAAAACTATTCAAAATACCTATACTCAGACTAAATATTTTCCACTTAAAACTGAATTTAAACGCAACAATGTGCTGAAGACGTGAAGCATCACTGATGGTAGTCCTAAATGAATGTGCTAAGTTTCATTTTATTAAATCTAATCACAAAAAAGTCTAACACTTTTGGACAACCAGTTGTGCAACCTAAATGTACGTGTTTTGTTTTTACTGGGATTCAAATGGAAAATTTGTTGGAACTTTTTTTAAGTGTCAATAAAAATCAATACAACGCAAAACAAAAAAGTGCTCCAAAATAATTGAGAAAATGCTTATTAACTACTGACTCGACCAACATTAGGTTGCAGAACAGCAATAAAATTTATTTAATCAATTATTTTTAAGCAAATTTGATTAAAACTAGTATTGATTTTTGTCAATAACACAAAAACAAAAAAATGTTTTTTGTCGTTAATTTTTACCATAATTTTGGTTAAGTTTTCTCTATTAAATTGGTCTTTATAAACTGCCTTAAAACATCTAAAAAGAATTTGAACACCCTTCACAAGTAAGCCTATAACTATCAATCCTCTTTAACCGTAATAATAAGTAGAATACAATAATAAAATATAAACAAGAGTCAGAATTAACCCCTTACCTACAGGTTTTGTTAGCCCTGCGACGGTGAGACACAGCATGTGTGTTTTTATCTAGCATGATTTTATTACAGTAACTGATGAAATAAGGTTCAAGTTGCCCGACTAAACAGAGCATAAAAAGATTCCGCAAAACTTCTTGGTTTTCTCATTAGTCCCTCCACGACAATTTTAAGACACAAAAAATGAATTTTACTGCCAATGGATCTTGTTGAAGAACTCGTTAGAGCATCACTAGGTAGCAGCACCAAACAACCAATATCGGACAGTTATTGCATCATGCTTATTTTTCTTTTGCAGCAATGACTTAACAGTTCGGTAAACAAAAACAAGAACATTATGATGCAAACATGAAGTTTCATGCGTAACACTAGAGATTCATCGTGATGCCAGCAGTAAGGGGTTAACGTTTACATATTGTGATCTCATATACTCACGAGTAATAAAATAAAACTGTACAATAAGTAAAAACATCAAACCGAGAGTTGTATTTATGTAGCCTTAATCAACATAAAAAATCTAGAAGGCTTTACATTGAGAACATAATTATGTAAATCCAAACCTTCATATTATATTAATGTAAAAGTCTTAAATTTACATTGTTCTACTCAGTTGGATATTTTTATACCATCAGAAAAAGTTAAACTATTTTATTTTAAGAAAGTAATTGTACTTGGGTATTTCATTCATAAAATAGATACACTGTGTGTGTGTACACATGTGTTTAAGATACATTTCCTAAAGTGTATTTAAATTGTCTCTAAATTCTTACTATATTTTAATCAATGCAATTTCTTCTTACAATCGCTTCTAATTAAATAATTCATATAAAGAACTAATCATATTTTTGATAGCCTTGCCTTTTTCTTTTAAACGGAATTGTTTTTAAAACTGTTTGAGTACTAAATTTGCTTTTAATAAATACATTTTAATTTTATAGTATTGTTTTCTTATAATTTCTCAACTTATTATATTACAATATTGTTAAATAATTACTATAACAATACAAATAAAAATAAGTGTAGTACTGATTTGAAATCTTATACAGTAATGTCATTATCTTAAAGCTTTCTGAAAAGCCTTAAAAAATTGTAATACTATTCTCATTGCCAATAAATTAATTTTACTTATACACATTTGTATTGTATTTTGAGCATAAACGTTCAGAATAATTATTTTAAATCACAGCTCGTATTAATATTTTTAAAGAACAATAGTCAATTTTATGAATTTTACTAGAAAACTGATTTCTATCCTTTTTGTTTTCTTACATTGTGTAAAAAGAATCGATAGATTTCGTACGCTACAAGTTAATACATTAAGATATAAATAATCGGTTTTCAACTAGACACAACTACATCTAAACTCATAAACGTAAGTAAGCTAAGACATATCTGACGTAACAGGTGTCCTATGAGCATCAATAGGTACGACATGGATACAATTAGACACTTACATACAGTACTGGTTTAATTATTTAAAACAACTTAGGATAGAACTTGTGTTTGTTAGATTATTATGCACATACGACTTTAATGTTACAATATGGATTGATACTTTCTTCTTGCATAGTTAAACACATTTTCAAATTTCTATAGGAAAAACTCCTATTAGAGCTAATAATGTCTTACATGCACAATAGAAAAACAAACACACAGCCTAGTGTTTATAAAAAACAAACACAATACTAACATAACCTTTACTAATGATGAGTAGTACATTTTAAGTAGTGGATTGAAAGATTGTCTTAATTTAGAAAGTCACTTAAGAGCAAGCAACTTAATTACTAATTAGTTACAAATGTTTTTAGACAACTCACTACATCAAGAATATAACCAGACACGTAACTAACATAGGAAAACTAAACTATTCTAGAATTTAATCCTAAGAAATTGGCTTACATTGGCTCTTGTAACGTCTCATTTAGCTTTCAACTGTTGAAAATTCAATCAATAAGTCTGCTGATCTATTTAAATAGCTTTGTTTTTGCAAATACTATAAAAAGTTAAATAAAACTACTTTAATCAAATCTTCAATCTTAATTCGTACTTAAGAGTTTGAAATCCAAAACCATATTCCTATGGTGTAATGATAAAGAAGCATGTCTGCAGTACAATTGCAGGGTACTTTATTATCTAAAAAAGAGACAACATCTAAAAGAAAATGAAAAAGTAAAAAACATCTCAAAGACCAATTTTATAAAATTAACTTAAGCATTTACTATGCCAAAAATGGAACTGTGTTTGTCATACACTTGTTATTTGTAACTTATCTAGACATAGGCCCTTTAGCACAATCCACAGATGCGTTTTACAATGTAGGCTATTCTAATTAGTTTTAATAAAATCGCATTTTGTTTTATTCTCTTGTTTTACTCCTTGAAAAGTGTGGACTGAAGAAATTGTACATTTTTACTTACTCCACGATTATTTTTAACCTAACTTTTAAATGCCTGTGGAGAAATCATCATGAAATAAAAATGACGGAGTAACTAAAAATGGAGACCTCAATAATCAGTCAGGATGAAAGCTAAGTGAAAGGTAAAGCTACAACATTATTATCGGAGAATCGGCAGCCAAGAAGTCTGAGGGAAGAAGTTTCGTAAACCTCAGCAGCTGCTAATCACCTGAAAACACAACATTTCCATCACAAACCAAAGTATTCCCCACTAATTTAAACCTAAAATACTCCATGTGCACAGTTTTTTATAGTATACTGACTGGTTTAATAATATTTTTATGGTTTTGCTCCGATGCAAATATCGATATTAGCTAGTTATGGAAACTGTGAGGATGAACTTATGAAAAATATTCACTTTTCGGGATGTGAGACCATAAAATGAATATCCAGAATTTCACCGTCACAATCTCATCTGATTCTGACGGGAAGTCTAAGACAGAATGAAAAAAGCTGATAAGTTGAGAGGAAGTGGAAATAATTAGGGAAGTGGCGCTTAAAATAGCAGCTAACTGCGGAAGAGAAGCTAATTATAGGCATGGTGGGTGGCATGTGACGCACTCGATGTACACATAAATAAACATCACTGACCACCCAACTTGGCCGACAGTTTGATAACAAACCGTGTACATTGAAATTTAGTCTAGGTTATGGAATACAAAATAATGCACCGAGGAATATGTGGCTAATACAGTCAATTTTGTTAAGAATATTACAAAAGAAAACACACTGTACAAAAATTACATTTTGTATTACTTGAAACATTTAATTTAAGTAAAACGTCTAAAATTATATTTTTTAACCCCAAAATTGAAAGACTGAATCCCCATAAGTTTATTTGAATAAAGTTTTGTTTTTAACTAACATTTATCTTTAATTTTTAAAACTTGTTATGATTACCTCCATGCAAAAGTAATTTTACTTGTTTGAGTGTACAATGTATTGTGCAATATAATCAAACCAAATGCTCAATAAATATGTGAACATCTGTAGGCCGTGCAAACTTGATCAGTCTTTTAAGCAGACGGTTACAAGATCATAAAGTTTTAATATTAGTTGTGTTGTTAATCGGAAGCGTATATAAAAAAGCAACTAAATGTGGTACAACACAAATTTATTCACGGACATTGATTTGCCTTATGATTTAAAATGTAGTGACGATAATTAATTATACTACTATCTTCATATGTATAACAATTTGTTTGAAGAGCTGTTGAGTTTGGCTAAGGCTTAGAAAAAACCTATTAGGAAAACAAATGCAGGATGCTATTAGTGAGGTTACTTGTTTAGGCTCACAAGACAATACGATGCATTTTGTGCAGTATATTGAAGATTTACATAGAAAATTAGGTCCAACTTTTAGACCTATTTGAGGGCGGAAAAGTGCCTTTAACTGGAAGAAGGTGTCACACACCTTCTAATCTTTTTTAATCATTATATAACACATACTTATTTGCATCCTCAACCCTCCAACTGATCACTGATGATACGGACATTCATGTGTACTGTTTGTGAATGATAAAAATAGTACAGCCGTCAGTCATCTTTCTGCTACTATCACGTGAACATCACTTAAGTTATATAGATGTAACTTGCACTAATGAATTCCTCTACTGATGAATAATAATTCATTTCATATAGTTTATCAGCTGACATCGATCCAAAGGTCGCATGGCATGCAGACAGTGCCGCGTTGTTGGTGCCTAAATCACTGTTGACATTAATTGTTGCTAAACTTTTATGTAGTTGTTTATAGTTGATTGTTTTGTTACAAAATGCAACACATAACCCAAACAACATGGATGATGGTGATCATTAACTTGCTTATTTTTCTGGAAAAACTAAAGAGTTTGTGTTGTTTGCGTTGATAACCCAAGTACAAAAAGAAATTCTTTCTGGTCTCCCAGTTGCAACTGAGGCATCCACCCTACCATAAGTTGGAGCCCTACCCTAGGCTTACACATTCAGGAAAGGGGAAGAGACCTAACTACAGTGATGACTAAAAAAAAAGGAATAAATACTTTCAATTGTTATAAAAAACTTATTTTTACTGTCAATAAGTGTATATATGTTATATCTTTTGTTCACCACAAAACTGTGTACATTTAAAGTATCTTACTATGTAAAAGCTACAATAAGTGAAACTTGAAAAAGAAACACCTTCCAATTTATATGAAAAAAAAAAAAAAACAAGGCTCTGGTAAATGCATATATTTTTACTATTTTATATTAACTGTGGTTTATAACAAAAAGTGTTTTATATATTATATTATACTTATTAGTTACGATTTGATACATACTTCTTTACGTATCTGAAAAATATGGTACGCAAGAACAAAATACCAAATGCATAGTTTTGTGAGTTTACTAAGTATTAGTCGGAGGGTTAAAACATGTAATTATATATCAATAAACATAGAAAGAAGTCCTGAATCTTTATACAAAATTTCGTGTCACAATGATTGTTTACGCTAATCTCCAAAGCCACTAATCCGATTTCAATGAAATTTTATAGATATGTATTGTTTGGTCCATCTTAGAAGATAGGATAGTTTTATCTCAATTAATAAACATCAATTTTTTTATTGGTTTTTTATAGATAAAGGGTTGAATTCTACTTGAAGTTAATACAATACATAATAATGCATAATTTGTACATAATATTAATCGTATAATAACCAAGCCACAGCAAACCGTGGCAGGGTCAGCTATTATTATTATATATTTGGCTTAATTTTACAAATAACTTTATTGCCAATTAAAATTTTAAACTAAAATTGAGACAAATAAAAGAAGCTATGTATAAAAAATTTGTTATTCATTTAATATAACATTTTACATAATTAATAATGCATAACCAAGTTGAGTATTTTATTTTCAAAAAGTTATGTTGATATCCAAGTGTTCTGTCTTCAAATATTATAACTTTATTCAACATCTTTCTACAGTTTAAAAAAGGTTTCCATTCCTAAATGGTGGATGATACTGAACATTTCATAGAACTGCCTCTAATTTGTTCAAGTAAATATTTCTACTTAATAGTCAACACAAGCCAATATACAAATGAATATTTAAAAATTGCAACTACCCTACAAGCCTCCTACATATCTGAATCAGTAAGGATTATAGCATTCATTTACACCTTTTAAGCAACTCCCCCGTGCCATGATTCTTCAAATTTCGAATTGACCCTGAATTTTAAAATTCCCTCCCCACCACCCAATCTCTAGTGAAAACTACTTCAGTCGAGTACACAAATTAATTTATGCATTATGCATTTTTTTATTAAGAAACTAAAAACAAGGGTTACTATTCGAGATATCAGGTTCCTAATTCAATTTAAAAGACTAAATAGTTTATATGAGAATAATTAATGGAAACAAGAGACCGTTAGTTGGCAAAATGCCTGTGACCGGGAGCCAGACAGCTTCTTCAGCCAATTCCAGATTTATAAATAAGTGTCTATCCGGCTGTGTGTATCCACATGGTTTACAATTCTGCAAGTTTACCTTATTGTAAATAGGTACTTTTACGTAAGTGAAACGACCACTGATGTACTGCATGTGCACCAAGCCTTGCAGCCTGCAACCTCTTCCCTCTCGGTTTCTAAATAGAAAACACGTTTTAAAGCCTATAATGAAGATAAATAGGAAAATGGAATCGTAGAATAATTTCAAAATTACCCACCTTTCCAAACTAAAAAAATACAACTATCAAGATGTATGTATTATTTTTAATAAATATTTTACGATAGCCTCGTTACAGACTAAAGATCGACTGATACTTTGTGCACAACTACGACAGCTCTTGCCTGGTCCTTCTGACACTGTACTTCACAGAGACGCATCAGCCTGACCCCACAAGCTCATGTCGGCCTGCAGCCTTGAAAAGCTTCAACATTTTGGGTTGGCCATAAATCAACAGGTGTTATATATTATTGGTCGTGATACACTAGACCAATAAAGCTTTTATATGGACAACTCTAAATGAGTGTGGATGACCCATCGCTCAGCTTCCTAGACACTGTCAATTACAAGAAAATTAGTATAGATTACATTTATACTGACTTACCCAATAGAAAAATTAAGAAATTTTATTTGTGTCTCCTTTTTGGAAAAATTAACATAGAAACTTTTGACCACTGAAAATATTGAAATAATGGACAAGTCCACTGTAACATGTACATTTTTATTTTTATGAAATGCTCCATCTATAATTATAACACCTACAACATCACGAATACATTTATTTGTATGTTCGAGAAGACCCCAGACCGTTGGTCACCACAACATTTGTTGAGTAGATTAATACTAACCCGGCAATCAACAGATCAACCTTTGATTTGCATAGTTCACTGTTGTCTCTTATTATAGTACTCATACAGTTGAATAACCATGTGATTTATTTATCCACCTATGTTAATTGTGACACCAATGACAGTCACCGAAAACAAATGATGATCATTTTGTTATCAGTGCATTGTAACTAATGCTAATTTGCTTTTTTGTTTAAAGTTTGTTATTAACTATGGATGGTTTGAAAGGACAATAGGATTACGAACATTTGTCACTGTTATATGTTACTAAAAGTAACATTACATTTCATACACACAGTGACATTGAGGCCAAGGACCAAAACATAAGCCGGAGGCGGCTTCCTTTTACGCCTCACCATCCCAACCATTGCCATCCTGTTCTCTCTGTTTCGGATGATCTGCTGTGATACCACAGGAAATGCAGACATTGACATCCTTTTCAGTGTTCCATCTTCACTAGTTCGGATATGACATGTTTGTGCTCTTGGCTCCTATGCAGTGACATCGCTTTGGTTCATTTCCTCCAACTGGACTTCATGCCGTTTGTCTACAAGCCCGAAGCCCGGTATCATCTTTGAGTGGCAGTCCGTTGCCGTATTTTTTAGTTTATAGTTTTTTTTTTTTTTACACCAGAAGAAGAGATTCCTGAAGAGTTAAATTCTAAAATGTAGTGTTATAATTTTTGTAACAGACAACGATGACAAATATCCTAAATCGTCCTAATGCTATTTTGTCGGCAACACCTTGTCTTGTTTACATAGTTGTTTTGAGGCGAATATATCTTGTTTAGTGATCTATTTTATTGATATAGTAATAATAAGTACTTAAGAGTCTATTTCATGATAACAAGTAATATAAGTTTATACACTAATAACAAGTTTAGGCATACAGTTACAATTTAAATCTCAACTAGCAATCATCGGAATACCCGTTATATTGCATAGCTCGAGGCTTGTCACTTATTATAGTACTTATACCGGTGAATGTTAATATGATTTATATACCGTTTGAAACGAGAATAAACAGTGAATATCGTAATTTTTTTTCTCTATGTCAATTTTATGATGTCACTGAAATACGATTCAAAACTTAGTTGAAACGAATGGTCACTCTCATTCGTGCCATTTCAGGTTGAGTGAATCTTGTTCTTGTTTCGGTTATTGTTCGATTTTGAAGGTAAAATGGGCTTCAGTAGTAATTATTATGTGTTGAAATGAGTGTAGTAAAAATGAAATTACAAAAATAATGTTTTGTGATACAGTTTGTGCAATAATACTGTTTAGATCAATACTTTTATTTGTGTCTTTGTAGGCTAGTCAACTACTTGTAGACTAGGTCAGTATTAGTACATTTATTAGGCATTCACTGTTTATAGCTATAAATAAATAAAATACTTATCAAAAATCTATTTATAGGTTACTAACAATGTCAGATAACTATTTTGACAAGTCTGATGACTTGATATAAATAATTGTTTAATCTATATCTAACAATGGGAGCATCAAACATGTCAAAAGAGCTGATGCCCTTGAACTGACAAATGTTTGTACTCCCGGCTTGTAAGAGTGCACCTTTAAAATGGTCATGCTCGCTTATGCGTTGATTGTAAAAAATACTATTGGAGTTGTGATAAAAATTTGAAAATAGTCGGTACCTAGTATTTTTTTTATAAAAATCTTAGATTACTTTATTTCACTAAATATTTTCAACAGACACCATTTTTTTAATATTAAAGCAAATAATATTTTTTTAGTTTTCCTCTTATTTTTTATGACGTATGTGCAAAGTTTGGTATCTGTAGCTTTACTAGTTCTAGAGATAATAATTTTTTTGTAAAAAAATACAAAATGGTGGCTAGCGGATAAACAACAAACTCAGCTCCAGAAGTTTTTGACATCCTTTTCTGAACGCGCTGTACAGATTAACATTTAAAATTTTAATTTTAACTTTTGTTAAAAAAAATTATATATTACATATTATAAATTATCATGTACTACTTGAGATATCTTAAACATATTTTAGAAGAAATAATGAATTATGAAAAGAAATCTAGGATTTAACGGGTTTGTAATTAATAATTTCATTAACTTTTGCACAATCTTTAATAAATGAATTAACAATTTTAAAAATAATTCAAACTATAAAATTACTAACAAAAATTAAAAAATTATTAATAGTAATAATGTGTGAATACAATTTAAATTTTACTCTTTGCCCTTCTCATGTAAGTTTTCCCTTTCAATTCCTTCCGGAATAACCAACCAACATTGTACATACCAAACCACAACCCACTAAAACGTGACCACAAAAATAAACCTAAAGTGATAAGCTAGAAGAAAAGTTTTGTGTAAAGTTTTCCTGCTGGATTACAATAAAATTATTGCAAATCTAACATTGAAAGTAAAAGAAAATATTAAAATCTGTTGACTGCGCATCATGTACTTTTAAACAAACAAATCATTAGTATGAATGTACAAAATTAATGACACAACTTCTGTAATCTTACTACAAACCAAAATTGTCTGATCTTCAGAAATATTATTTTGAACAAGTTACTGACACTTCAATAGGAGCTGTGTTTCAAAACACGCACATCGTATTGATGTAATCATGCATAATGACACTAGTCAAGCAGATGAATAAATATGTGTCTGCAACCATTTCTTATCAAAGACACATGCATGACTTTTGGTCAACATACAATATTCTCCAGAGAGTACTGATCACTGAGCTTCTGATGTTCAAAGGACTTTTTCAACAAAGTTGGCAACACTGTCTTAAGGACAAATGTGATGGGAGTAGAATTCACACTTGTTGGTCCAACCAGTTACGAGCTGAGGGAGTTAATTCCGTTTCTTTCCACACCATTCCAGAGTTTTAACTAAACCAAAACTGTTTAGGTATGTGTGTTAAACCAAACTGTTATTTCAGAACAAAAAAAATCTCCTCTATCATTATTGACCTATGGGTTGAGAAATTGGTCTCATTGAATTTTTGCCCCAAGAAAAACAAACAGACGTCTAGTATTGCTAAACTCTAAAAAAGTACAGAGAAATTTTTGTGACTCAATTTTAAAAACAAAGTCATGCCAATAGTTATGAAAATTATTTGAAGTAATACATGTGGTTGCAAATTATTGAATATGTGTACATACAAATAAATAATATTTAAGAGTTCATCTATTATAGATTACAATAGAAAGCATATAATTTGTTTTTGTTTTTTTAATAGACAGAAAGTAGAAGGTGATTCAAAAGGAGTTGGTTTTGAAATGTCTGGTAAAATTTGGTTTATCGGTTGGCAACAATGTTTGACCTTGTTTCTATTTTCGGGAAAATTGTGATTGTTGACACAGCTGGTATTCCTCTTTTTCTTGTATTCTGTATGTAACCATAGAGTAGTTTAATTGCGCACGAGTTAAATCGTCAAAACATTAAATCAATACATCGCCGTTTTCAATGATTGGGTTTAACCTTAGAACTGGTAATTTACATTTGAGTTGATTTATGGATGGCAATCGCATTATGTCGGTCTGACAAGCACGTGTTTTGACAGTTCATATAATAACAGTAAAACCTCGTTAAAACAGACTAGCCGAGACCGATCCAATGAAAATCTGGGTTAAATAGAGAATAATGAAAAAATAAAGAGCAATATGTATAAACAATACATTATTTTGTTTATTGCGAAAAAACACTTAAAATATACACCTATATAAAGTATAATTTTTGTAGAGAATTTTTGTTAATTTGAGTTGCACTAGCTTTGAATGCCGTTACCGATCAAGCATCCTTTTCTCAAGATGAAAAGTTCAGCCGGTTTTGTCTCTTCTAGTGTTCGAAATAAACCATTAACTTGCCCAAATTAGATGCTGATTCGGCATGGTTTTTATGACTGTGATACATTTTCAGTGTTTTCTCAGTATCCTGCCTGTTATCGGCATCTTTATCGCAACAAGTCGCAATGCATGTAATTATTGAGTTCTATGAACAGTCTACTAATAAACGAACATCAGTCCAAGCTCGGCAGTCTGAGCGGACGACAAAAAGGTAATTTAAAATTTTCATGAACTGATCTGGGTTACCTGTAGTCCAACATAAAGGGGTCCGACAACGAGGTTGCACTGGGTATACATCAACACTACCACCATTATTTATACACCATTTCAAAGAGAATTGCTGATTTCAATGGTGAAATTTGTTTTGTTGTTTTAGCAAAAGTGATGTAATAAAACTTGCCAGAAAAATCGTCTTTCATCTAGCCATTTTGAAAATTAGTGATATATCATGGGTATGGTTAATTATGTTGGTTTATAGCTTGTTATAGCTTTGTTTTAGGCTATACTATGCTAAATTTTGGTACATTTTGGAAATATTTAGTGTAATAGTTATATTTTTTTGTTGATTTTAAAATAATCGTATCCATAGTAACAAATTTAGGTTCTACCATTACTTTTTAAAAATTAAAAAAAATTGATATTGGTTATTAATTTATTGTTTTGTAGTGTATATGATTCTCTTAATTTAGGTGACATTTAGTGTAAGAATTATACATTGTAGTAACAAATTAGCCATTTGAAATTTTGCAAGCAATCTCAGTGAAGCATGTTACGCTTCATGTTGTGTAAATACAGAAACTAACTGTAATTCCTTAACCCTTTGAGCGCCAAGTGCCGACATATCGGCAAGCAGAGTAGTTACGAATATGGCCAACTGCCGAGGTATCGGCAAAGGGCGGTACACGTGAATACGGCCAAGTGCCGATATATGGGCAAGTAATACTTTTTTATTTATTGATCGCGTAACAAACTAAATACTATCAATATTGGTACAAAACTAAAGCTTTTGAATATAGCTGTAAGAATATGTATTATACATGCAGTACTGAAGCGGTGTTTATGTTACAAAACAAGCGAGAAGTTGCGTGATTCAGAAGGCTGTGGCGGCGCTCTCAGCTGATCGCTTCCCGCGTCACATGGTCATTACTTGTTGTTATTTCGCGCCATTTCGCTATTGTTTGTTTACAGCTAAGGTTATTTGAGTCTTTGGTGAGTTGTTGTGTATAATTCTTCTGTTTAGTATTGTTGGATGTGAAATATGAGTGCTCCCAGTAAAAAGAAACGTTGTCAGTCTCCTGCAAGTGAGAATACATTAGTAAGTGGTTTACAACGTGAAGGAAATGCAGCTTTTATTGATAACAGTGATGATAGTTTTCAAGATGACACTACGAGCAGTAGTAGTTCATCTTTGGATGGTGACAGTGAAAGTGTTGATGACACAGACGCTGACCCGGACTTTGAGCCGTACCCGTCAACATCGGGACAAGGTAGGCCTAGGCCTAATGGTAATTTCCACCTCCCTCCAACCCCCAACTTGTATGAATCGTCATCGGAAGATGAGGCCCCACAACATAGCCAGAATGCTAGAGGTGGTCCAAGACCAAGAATGAGAGTTGGTCGTGCTCCTGTTCGAGGAAGAGGTGGGGGCAGATGTCGACCCGACCCAGAACCAGAAAGTAGTAGTTGGGATGAGCTAGCAGAAGAAATTGATCGTGGGTTCGACCATCAATTTACTTTTGAGGAACAACCTGGCCCTAAAACATTGCCCTCCGGTAAATTCCAGGCCTAAAGATTATATCAATCTTTTTTTTACCGCTACATTTATTGCAACACTGGTAACAGAGACAAACCGCTATGCAACTCAATTTATGTTGGCTAATGTCTTATCTCCTCAAAGTCGCATGAAGGATTGGGTCAGGGTTACTGTAGATGAAATGAAAGGGTTTTTGGCTGTCATTATAAACATGGGCATAGTGAGAAAGCCTAACATTAGAAGTTACTGGGCTAAAAATGCGGCTCACTCTACACCTTGGTTTCGAAAAAATGTTTAGCCGAAACCGATTTGAGTTAATTTTGAAATGCTTTCATGTTGTTGATGGGAACACATTGGCCAGAATTGGTGAACAAAACTATGACCCCTGCGGTAGATTCCAACCCGTCATTGAACATGCCAACCGACTTTTCAAGTTTCACTATACCCCCTATCAAAAAGTGTCCATAGACGAGTCATTAGTTGGCACGAAAAAAACGAACAGGTCTTACTCAATATCTGCCCAAGAAAAAACATCATCGCTGGGGAGTAAAACTGTGGGTACTGTGTGACTCAGTTACACACTATTGTTTGTCTTTTTTTGTTATAAAGGGGCACAATACGCAACTGATAGTGCACGGAGAGAAATTGAACGCAGTGGCTTGAGCCATTACGTAGTAATGAAACTACTGCAAATGGGACACCTTCTAAACAAAGGATACCATATTTTTTTGGACAATTTTTTTACCACTATTTCACTGGCCAGAGAATTATATTCAAAAATGACCTGGTTGACTGGTACAATTCGGAAAAATAGAAAGGGAGTAAGAAAACCTTTGCTTGGAAAGTATGGTGTTGGTCAAAAAAGGTATCTCAGGAAAGGACCCATATTGCAGATGGCATGGCGTGAGAAAATAAGCAATAAATCACAGTTTATTTTAGTTTCTTCTAAAAGCTTGGCAAAAACAATTCAATTTACACGCATGAGACGGGGAGAGTTATAATAAAAAGAAAGCCAGACATAGTTCATGAATACAACATGGGTATGGGTGGTATAGACGGTACCGACCAGATGTTATACACATACTTGGATGAAAGACGTAATATGAAAACATGGAAAAAAGTAATCTTCAACATTTTTGGTCGTATGGTACTCAACGCCTACATCTTATATAAATTGAACACGACAGAAAATGTACTAAGTCGGTTTGAATTTTACAGTTTCAATTGTCGACGACTTAGCGCTCCCGTGGCTGATGACCAGGACCAATGTAGAAGCTGAAATGGAGAGAGCTGATGGTCCAAGGAGACGGGGTTTACAAAAATTTCCAAATGGTAAGGAAAAAAGTTGTACTGTATGTAGCGGCCGCAACAATCCTGAAGGGAAACGCCGGAGAACACGGAACATGTGTCTGAACTGTGAAGCCGGTGTTCACCCTGAATGTTTCATGAAACATAACTGCCCATAAAAAACCTGAAGGACAAAACTGTAAATATGTAAATAAGTGTTTTTTTTCGTGTGTTAATTTTTGTGTGTGTTTTTGTATCTCATTTTATGATTCAGTGCTTATTTCCACTTCATTGGCCAGACATTTGGCTTCACCAAAACATATATGCCTAAGGTATGTAAAAGTAACTATTTGTACTTATGCTGAATAATTAATTATATCATACATGTTGTTTGAGATATTTCTTTCAAACTTTGTATTTTTATTCTTAGATAGATATGAAGTAACATGGCATATATTAGAAATGAATTAAATTGTGTTGAAATGTCATTATGTAGCTGCAAAAATTAAAATTTTACTAATAAAAAAATATATACAAAATGTAAACTAAAAAATTAATATTTTGCAAAAGTATGAAAAATATTTAAATAGCACTTGCAAATAGGTCAGATTATTACCTGCAATAACAAAAAAAACAGAACTCATTTATGTTTATTTACTCAATTGTTATAGAATTTACCGTGAAGGTCTACAAAAACACTGATTTAGGACTGGCCATATTCGTATGTACCAGGCGTAATTGGTCTGGCCGTATCGGGTTCGCCCCGCGCTAGCTGCTTGGCGCTCAAAGGGTTAACTAGTAAACTCATGCATTATTTGCAGATCTTGTAAAAAACCTAAAACGGTGTCATCTGTTTGGACAAACACCACACTACTTCTTAAGGGGGGAGTTCACGCCAAATCAGTAAAAAATTAATTTTTTTAATATTTTGGTTCTATATTCAGTTCTGAACATAAAAATATAAAATATAAGGTCCTACGATTTTTTAAACTTTAAAAATAATATATTTGAAGTTCATAGTTTAGGATTGATTTTTCGGTTTTATATGTGAAAGTAGCACTAGACAACATTTTGTGAGCATTTCTTTACGATTTGTTTTTTATTGTATCAAAACTATACTGTAATTGTAATTATATTTAGTACTATAAACCATTGTGCCAGCTTATTATAGTTATTGGCTTTGTATTTGGAAAAGTGGTACAAGACAACTGTTTACAAACTAAACTAATCACAGCTGATTCTCTCTGCAGTTTGTTCTTCTGTATTGTAAGTGCTTTGTTTTACATCACATAGTTATATTCATTGTGTTCAGTGGCTGTTGTTATTTGTGCTAAAAGCTAAATGAAATCATCAATTATAGACTTATAGTGAACAGTTCATAGATTTATGTTATTGTTTCTTTGACTCTTCAACACAATACAACATAGCCTAGGTTATGTTATCATAGTTTTTTACTGGTTTGTAGCTAGTTAGGTTATGAACTATGGGTCCAGTAAAGCAAAGAGAGGTGAAAAGACTAAGTAGTAAATCTTTAAAAACCAAAGCTAAATCAAAGGCTAAGTTAGCTAGTGAGAAACGATGGGTACACTGATAAGTACACTGTTTTGGTTTTTGTCGGTTTCCGAAAGTTGTATTTTTTTACCTTTGAAATTACACAGCTCAGCTTCTACAACAGATAGAGTTATGATTCTTTTTTTGTTTTATTTATTTGGTTCCCCTCTGTGATCTGTAGGATGGATAAAAAAAAAAAAATAATCGGATCATATTTTAAAAATTAATTGATTATAATTTTTTCACGGAAAAATCAAGCTTTACATTTAAAGATAATATACAAGACTATTATTTACTATGATACAATGAAACCCATCCTACAGATCACAGATTATACCTTTAGGAACACTTAGAAAAAAACAGAAATTAATTATCATAAATACATTTTTATCGGTACGGGATCTAGAAAACCCTTGAAAAATATGGAAAACCAACCCCCCCCCACTCACCACGGGGGTTAAAAAAAAATTACCAATTTTTTATTTGTTTCCATGTTTATATGTAACAACCACACACAGTATAGAAATTTTAAGTTTATTCATGAACTCCCCCCTTAATCTTTTTCTAATTACAAAAGCCAATTATCATTGGATTCAGTGTAATTTAATACAAAAATTTACTTATTGCAGTACTTTTGTGAAACGGTTTACTTTTTGAGAGTCATAGTATTTAGAAAACGCAACAGATATCTACAGCTTTGAAATTAGTAAAGTAAGCTCAACCTGAAGTTTGTAACAATACACCTTGCTGGTAGATTTTGACATACTTTGGTTGATATCAGTTGCATGTTTTGTAAAATAATTCTTAAAAAAAACAAACAGATGGAAAATCAACAATAGTTTTTTTTTTTTTAACCTCAATAACAATTTCCTAAAATATTGGAAAAAAGTCCAAAAAAGGTCCTTTATAAGTCTATTAATTAATTCTTTTGGAATTAAGTCCACTTCCAGAGAGGGGGCCTCTTGACCCTCAGGCTTCTATAAGATATTCCGGACCACTCTGGTAGTATGCCCCTTCATATTTTTATTCATGAGCCCATACAAAGTAGTAAATGTCTTCCAAATAGGATAGAGAGGTATTAGCTAATCAGGAACTTGGTATTCAAACAGTATCTTGACTCGTGTATTGCCTCTATTGATATACATCTTGGTAAAATAAAACTAACCAGAGTTGAACTTTATACTCCACCTGATTTGTTTACAATTTTGTAAACCTACTTTGAATAATTCTTTGTCGAGCATTTTCTCCACACTCTTAAATGTCTTCACCACATTTTGGTGTCTAGGTGGGAAAAACCATCAAATGTCTATTTAATAAACAGAGAAATTTTGTAAAGATACTTAGAAAACTCTCATTCAAGGAGCTCTTCTTTATTAAAAAAAGCTATTCTAGTAGAATAAATTACGCAGACTTTTAATAGTTTTAATTTTATTTATTTATTATTACACCTACCTGGAAATTGTATCTATGATATGAGAAGGCCTTGTGGTATAAATTTAAAATCATTAATTTACATAACTTTTCTATGAGAATACTTACAAAAAGTTAACATGTTTTTGGGAATGAAAGTAATAGGTTCACTACTGGTTTACCATTGGTTTAAACAGGTGGCGTGAGACTCCAAAAAGTTAAGTAAACAGCAGTGATATAAACAATTATTTTTACAATATGAATGGATTCTACACATAATGTAGATATGGTGGAAAGGGTTGATTCAATGTGAGTGTTATGTTTTATTCAGTTCACCTTCCGATTAGTGCAGTGTCTGAGATCTGACACTCTCGTAGACTTGACTCCTCACAACGAATCCTTTACACCATTTTAACGTCAGAGACACCTAGACAATTATGCACCTGATTAGACAATAAGAACACTTCTTCACCTAGATTAATTTGATACTGTAGTCTAGGTGTCTCTGATGTCGAAATGATGTAAAGTGTTCCTTTGAGCTTCTTCGTCACAGACTTTTGGTTTGATCTGTTTAGACGGGTATGATTCAAGATTCTAGGAGTCAAATCAGCGGTAGCGTCAGATTTCACACATTGCACTAAGCGGAAGATGAACTAGAGCTAAACCCAACACTCATTATAAAATCAACTTAGATTGTTAAAGCTAGGTAAAGTGGCATCATGATAAAAATAATTTTAACAGTTTTTTTATAAAGTACACTCTCCACTATTCGTGGCCGGTTTATCTGGCCTGGGAGTTGTTAATGCAACAGTAGCAAAAAGATTTATGTTAAATACTTTTAAATGTACTCAAACAAAGTTTCAAAACTTTAAAAAATATGTTGGAAATATTTAAGTGATTAACATGTTTTTGAAATAATACAAAATATTAAGTCCTCAGAAACAAAAGAAGAATAAACTGCTGACCAATATAAAATGGCCATTAAGTTGTTTAGCACCTACAGTCAGGGAACATTGTTAATTATCCGTAAAATTAGCTCATTGGCATATCCGAGGATAATTGGGTTTACTGTAGTGTAAAATGATTATTACAGCTGAGTAGGTTATAAAGCAAGATGATGGCTCGACTGTTTCCAACAATCCAAAAGAATATTAATATGAACTTCTACTTCTGTTAACAGATACCACTAATTACAGTGCCACAAATGTATCATTTTGAGACTTACCAGTTCATACTCACAATAAGAAGCATACTGATAAAAACTTGTACAACAATTTTCTTGCTAACTACAAGGTCTAATACATCTCCTTCCTAATCACCTGGTATTTCTCTCTTCTCCTATTTTTTTTTACTTATGTCTTATTTTAATTGGATGAAACATATGACAGCCCACACCTTTTAAGGTTCCTGAACGTGTCTACAAAACTTGTTTTAAGCAATATAACTGGACGTTACTGGGTGAAATGTTTGGCATCGGAAGGAAACAACAAAGAGCACCAGAAGGACTCAATGTTAAATCATTTAGCAATACAAACAGTGGTTTGTAAAAACTACAACCACATTTCAACGTTACGTTGTGGTCAATGATCAAATTAGACTGAACTTATAGTTAGTCAAACGAGAAGTTCAAGTTATTTAAATGACTGACCTCTATGACCCATGGCAAAACTAAGAACACAGCCAGGAAAAAAGTTTGGGGAGGGTCCAGACAACTTATATTTTCCCCTAGTGGACAAAGAGTAAGACCCCATTTTGTTCCTTAAAATGTTTTTGATCCGTTTCTTTGTTGAGAACGATCTTTCAGCAGTACATGTCAGTAATACTGAATTATTAAAATAATAATAATTGTTACCTAAAAAAGTAATTGAAAAAAATGAAAATTTGATCGGGGAGTCCGGACCCCTTGGATCCCTTCGCTGGCTACGTCCTTGTGCAAAACGTAGCGTAAAAAGCTGGTTGTAGTGTTTGCAACAAATTGGAACTGAAGATAAAAGGTAATTGAAAAACAATTGTATATTGCCATACCATTTCACACACAGCAACCAAACTGACTAAAATAATTAACGATAATTTCAATTCTCGATACTTTGAACAACATAATATTATATCAATTAAATTAGCTTTCAGTTTATATAACTCAGCTGTAACAACAATAAATAAAAAGGTGTGCCAACTTACTTGGAAGGGTGAGTTTTCACTGTAACACATATCTGAGGTTGGATTATTCATCGTTCTTCTCCCCATAAGTGATAAGACTACCGACTGCCTGCACACACATATAATATATATAAAGTTGCACAAATAAACCAAATTTATTACAATCTAATTTGTAAACTCCAATAGGAACTGAAACAGGTAGCTGGCAATGAGGCCTGAGGTAAACATATGTTCTATAAATAAAGTAAAAATTACAAATTTGCACGCTACAATTTTTATTCTCTCTAATATTATACACTAACTATTCTACTACTTAAATTGATGACTAAATTAGTATTCAGAACAAAGAAAATAATATTTCAAGAGAAAAAGGCCGGGAGTCAGCCGTATTAATTTTATAATTCACACAGTAAAAGACTAAATAGCCTAGTCATTACTATATAAAATAGAACCAGTTATTAAATTAAATATCCAAAATGGAAATATATTTTGGATATTTAAAATATATATATAAAACCATTATATATATATATATATATATATATATATATATATATATATATATAATGGTTCACTATTAAAAATGTTCTAAAATATAAGACAAATAAGAGCTTACCATATTTATGGTAAGCTTATAGATATGTATCTAGATGCTTAAATTTCTCCCCCCTAGTATTATGTATATATCTAATGGTTCACTATTCCAAAGGTTCTCAAATATCAGACAAATAAGAGCTTACCAGATATATCCAGATGCTTACATTTCCCCCACTAGTATTATGTATATATCTAATGGTTCACTATTCCAAAGGTTCTCAAATATCAGACAAATAAGAGCTTACCAGATATATCCAGATGCTTACATTCCCCCCTAGTATTATGTATATATCTAATGGTTCACTATTCCAAAGGTTCTCAAATATCAGACAAATAAGAGCTTACCAGATATATCCAGATGCTTACATTTCCCCCACTAGTATTATGTATATATCTAATGGTTCACTATTCCAAAGGTTCTCAAATATCAGACAAATAAGAGCTTACCAGATATATCCAGATGCTTACATTTCTCCCCCTTGTATTATGTATATATCTAATGGTTCACTATTCCAAAGGTTCTCAAATATCAGACAAATAAGAGCTTACCAGATATATCCAGATGCTTACATTTCCCCCACTAGTATTATGTATATATCTAATGGTTCACTATTCCAAAGGTTCTCAAATATCAGACAAATAAGAGCTTACCAGATATATCCAGATGCTTACATTTCCCCCACTAGTATTATGTATATATCTAATGGTTCACTATTCCAAAGGTTCTCAAATATCAGACAAATAAGAGCTTACCAGATATATCCAGATGCTTACATTTCCCCCACTAGTATTATGTATATATCTAATGGTTCACTATTCCAAAGGTTCTCAAATATCAGACAAATAAGAGCTTACCAGATATATCCAGATGCTTACATTTCCCCCACTAGTATTATGTATATATCTAATGGTTCACTATTCCAAAGGTTCTCAAATATCAGACAAATAAGAGCTTACCAGATATATCCAGATGCTTACATTCCCCCCTAGTATTAATTATATATCTAATGGTTCACTATTCCAAAGGTTCTCAAATATCAGACAAATAAGAGCTTACCAGATATATCCAGATGCTTACATTTCCCCCACTAGTATTATGTATATATCTAATGGTTCACTATTCCAAAGGTTCTCAAATATCAGACAAATAAGAGCTTACCAGATATATCCAGATGCTTACATTTCTCCCCCTTGTATTATGTATATATCTAATGGTTCACTATTCCAAAGGTTCTCAAATATCAGACAAATAAGAGCTTACCAGATATATCCAGATGCTTACATTTCCCCCACTAGTATTATGTATATATCTAATGGTTCACTATTCCAAAGGTTCTCAAATATCAGACAAATAAGAGCTTACCAGATATATCCAGATGCTTACATTTCCCCCACTAGTATTATGTATATATCTAATGGTTCACTATTCCAAAGGTTCTCAAATATCAGACAAATAAGAGCTTACCAGATATATCCAGATGCTTACATTTCCCCCACTAGTATTATGTATATATCTAATGGTTCACTATTCCAAAGGTTCTCAAATATCAGACAAATAAGAGCTTACCAGATATATCCAGATGCTTACATTTCCCCCACTAGTATTATGTATATATCTAATGGTTCACTATTCCAAAGGTTCTCAAATATCAGACAAATAAGAGCTTACCAGATATATCCAGATGCTTACATTTCTCCCCTAGTATTATGTATATATCTAATGGTTCACTATTCCAAAGGTTCTCAAATATCAGACAAATAAGAGCTTACCAGATATATCCAGATGCTTACATTTCCCCCACTAGTATTATGTATATATCTAATGGTTCACTATTCCAAAGGTTCTCAAATATCAGACAAATAAGAGCTTACCAGATATATCCAGATGCTTACATTTCCCCCACTAGTATTATGTATATATCTAATGGTTCACTATTCCAAAGGTTCTCAAATATCAGACAAATAAGAGCTTACCAGATATATCCAGATGCTTACATTTCCCCCACTAGTATTATGTATATATCTAATGGTTCACTATTCCAAAGGTTCTCAAATATCAGACAAATAAGAGCTTACCAGATATATCAGATGCTTACATTTCTCCCCTAGTATTATGTATATATCTAATGGTTCACTATTCCAAAGGTTCTCAAATATCAGACAAATAAGAGCTTACCAGATATATCAGATGCTTACATTTCTCCCCTAGTATTATGTATATATCTAATGGTTCACTATTCCAAAGGTTCTCAAATATCAGACAAATAAGAGCTTACCAGATATATCAGATGCTTACATTTCTCCCCTAGTATTATGTATATATCTAATGGTTCACTATTCCAAAGGTTCTCAAATATCAGACAAATAAGAGCTTACCAGATATATCAGATGCTTACACTTCTTCCCTAGTATTATGTATATATCTAATGGTTCACTATTCCAAAGGTTCTCAAATATCAGACAAATAAGAGCTTACCAGATATTTCAGATGCTTACATTTCTCCCCTAGTATTATGTATATATCTAATGGTTCACTATTCCAAAGGTTCTCAAATATCAGACAAATAAGAGCTTACCAGATATATCAGATGCTTACATTTCTTCCCTAGTATTATGTATATATCTAATGGTTCACTATTCCAAAGGTTCTCAAATATCAGACAAATAAGAGCTTACCAGATATATCAGATGCTTACATTTCTCCCCTAGTATTATGTATATATCTAATGGTTCACTATTCCAAAGGTTCTTAAATATCAGACAAATAAGAGCTTACCAGATATATCCAGACGCTTGCATTTTTTTTCTAGTACTATGTATATATCTAAATGATTCACCATTCTTGGATAAGTCTTTGTTTTTCGGCAATCAACTTTTAAATTGATGGGTTATTCTAAAAAAAACTTGAGTGTAGAAAAACAGTGACAGCCGGCGCTCCATGTTTACATTACATTCACCCATGATGACTCCCTCCATCTGCAATGTTAATTCAATATTACTTAAATTCTTGAATTAAAACAATATAAATATTTGTAATATGTAGAAAAACAGTGACAGCTGGCACTCCATGTTTATATTACATTCACCTATGATAACTCCCTCCATTTGCAATGTTAATTCATGATTAACTAACTGATTGCATTAAAACAATATAAACATGTGAAGGGAACACAATTTTTCTGGACATTTGCAATCGTTCATTGACACAAGAAAATTAGGAACACTACATTCCAAGGTCTCCAGTTTGATCTCATCATAAGTTATTTACCTGAGGAGGAAATCAGATTGCAGATCTCAAAATAAAATCATTTATTTGTAGTTTTAAATGTTATAAGGTTGGAGCTTTGCTTCTGTAGTATATGACATGTCAAGGACATTAAAATATGCTAAAACTGAATGTAATAATAATTTATGAAGTGTGTAAATTTTCAGTAGAAACAATTAACTCTTCAAATATTTGTATATCTCATTAAAGTGATACTGGAATTATTTTGAGAAGGAAGAAGTGAATTGAATTCTTCAACTTTTTATATAAACACTCTGTTGTGAGTGTTTAGGTCAGGAATGAAACAAATTTGTTGAAACTATCTTCTTGTTTTATCTTCTCACGCAGTATATTATATACAATATTGGTTTAATAAGTCTGGTAAAAATAGAATAAAATATTGTTTTTAAGGCAAAAATTCACTTTATTTCTCAACATAGTCTCCTTACTATATACTCTATATACTTGGCTCATGTCAAGCGCTTTTGCCATTGCGATAGCTGCTGTGCGGGCTGGAGTATTGTCCTTATAAAACAGCACCTTCTTCCATGCCAATCTTGCATGTTTTTCAGTGAGTTCCTGTTTCATACAATCCAGCAGAGCAGCATAATAGGGCCCAGTTGCTGGATCTGCCTTTTTCCAAATAATTATCAGGATTATACCCTGAGATTCCCAAAAGACAGTGGCCATCATCTTTCCAGCTGACAAAACAGTCTTCACCTCTTTGGTGCACTCTCCCCACTTTTCGTCCACTGTTTGGTCTCCCGAGTGTAATGATGGATTCAAGTTTCATCCACAGTTACGAATCTGCGCAAAAAGTCCTGTGAATTGCACCTGAAAAGTGTGAGATTCTGAGTAGAAATGTTCTTTCGTTTCCGTTTTTGGTCCAAAGCGAGCAGACATGGCACCCATCGCGCACAGAGCTTCTTCTTGGTCAGTTTTTCATGGAGGATGGAATTCACTCATTCAGTTGAGATGCCTACAATGTTAGATATCTCGCAAACTCTTAATCTTCGATCTTTCATTACCACATCATGAACCTTATAGATGGTTGCCTGTGTTGACTTCAACAGGCCGACCGAAGCATGCTTCATCTTCTTTGCTTCTCTGACCACGGTTAAACTCTTTGATCCAAAAGTAAATGGTCTTGAATGTTGGTGTAGAACCCACATGGACTTCATCCAACTCGGATTTTACCTCTATAGCTGTTCAACCCTTCAAAAGAAAATGTTGAATGACCACACAAAATTCGTTTTTCTACATCCTAAGGAACTAACTACGCAATTACCGCTTCAGCTGGCTGCCAACAACCAACTAAAAACAGCTGCCAATTGAAATTTGTTGTAATATGTGTGGAAATATCAGGCTTATCAACAACAGTGCAGGTTCCAAAAATTTCCTGCTCTTTAATACAAATTTACCAGATTTAACAAACCGCCCTCGTAGTTTAATTCACATGTAATATCCGGACCTTTTTCAAACATAGTCAGGCGATGAATTGGGTATTGATACTTTGTTTTTCAAGTGTTGTGCACATAATAGGTAGAGTTTATGTAAACAATTGAGATTTCCTAACATTAAGATTTCTAAAATGTATAGGAATAGTATCAGTTTTGATTTAATATTTTGGGGGAGGTCATTTATGGAAATGGAAAACAAAATAGGACCAAGTATAAAGCCCTGCGGCACGCCAGCAGCCACCAATCTCCAGTCTTAAAAAAAATGTTTACCCTGAGCATCTGTAATTTTTACCTTTTGAAATCTGATTTTTAAGTAGAACTAAAAATATAAATATGATTTGCCAGTAAATCTGAAATGATTTTAATTTCATGAGTAAGAGAGACTTTTGGAGTGTTTAAACTGTCTCAAGGCTCTGAACAATGAGCCAAGTGCACACTGTGATACATCCAAGGCCTTCATGATATTTATGACCAGATCAAACACTGCCATTTGAGTCCATCCAAATTGTTCACAGGATAATAATTAATATTCCAATATTTTAAGGGAAACTGCCTTCTCTATTACTATAGAAGAAGCTGGAAGCAGGGCTATCAGCCGATAGTTTTCAATCTTCCCAGGATTACCCTTTTGGCTATATGATAAGACAATTTCATATTTGTAAGGAAGACTCCAGTAGAAAAAATTGAATAAGCAATATTAGTTGATGGCTTAGCTATACAGGGACTTCCTAACTTCATGATTGATATGAGAATTTCATTCCAACCATAAGAGTTTTTATAATAAATTGAACTAATGATATTCAGAACATATTTTTAATCTATTATTCCAAAAACAAACCCTTCTGATATCTTTTCTGAAATTTCCATTTAGTTTTCTGAAGTAGCTAGGTTAAATGAAATACATATCGAATTTCTAAAATGGATCTATTGAAATATTTTGAAATGAGTAATAGATCTTTAATGTTATAGCAATCAATATTTATTTCTAGGCAATCGAAACGGTGTTGCTGATTCTTATACCACTGAATGATGGCAAATGTCCGTAAAAATCCTGTTTTCTACACAACCCTCCCATCGTCAGAAACAAACTGAAAAAATATAAACAGAATGTACAGAAAAATATATACAGAAACACAAAATATGTACAGAATTGAGTCAATTTATAATTACTCTGGTATACAGCAAATATATTGTTCTATAAATGTATAGTCTAATTTTAAATTAATTAAACATGGGGTGGTTAACAACAATGTTGACCATCAAAACTCTGGATAGACTACAGACTCTGAAATTTACAATATGTGCTCATACTTTAGCTGTAACCTACACATACCATGTATGAGTGGAACAATTACGTCTCTTACAAAGCTTATAAAATATTAAAGAAAACATTGTTCTGGCAAACTTATCAGGTTAAACATTTGATCATTCGATTTATGTGAATATAAGAAATGATGCAAATGCAAATTAAATTACCTTAATCTTAAAGAAACTCTTAATAAAATACCAACTTTATCACTGTTAAAAATGGAAAATCTGTCTATTTTATCTTACACGAATAAGCTTATATTTGATAAACTTTTATTTTTAGTTGACATCCCTTAATACCTTGTGGTACTCTAAAGGATCACAATAACACAAAAAAAACTGACCACATCTTAGAGCACTAAAACACCCTGTCTCAAAATAAGGCTACTACAAACATATGTTATGTTGATATGCATTAGTTGTATAGAGTAGCCGCTACCTCATTATTAATGTTAACACACTTGCATACTGGTGCAGAAAGCCAATTAAATGTTTTTTTTTTTTTTTGAGAGAGAGAGATATTTGAAGATTTTTGTGTTTTATTTAGTTCTTTACATAATTTATACAATAAAATAAATTGTATCATGTACATTTTTTTAATATACATTTTGAATATCCTAAATGTTTGTAAAATGGTCACAAAAACGCTCCTTAACCAACTGGTGAAAGTCAGATTTGAAAAGGTTGAAGAGCGCTAGTAGCCTTATTGTTATAGGGTTAATACATTTCCAGAATTTGGCAAGTGTATTGAATTAATGCATGTCTTTTCTTTCTCTACCAGCAATATTTTGGTCAGAGAATTAAGTGTTATAGTTAAAACAGTTTCAACTTCTTACATTTTGCCTATCACAGGATTTTAACCCAGGAAAGCTTGTGCCAAAAGCTTAATATGATAACACTAGGTCACACAGAAACATGAAATGTTCTTGAACATTACATATTCAAACAAACATATAAACATATTCAAGTAATGACAGTACTATATTTCATGGCAATTTCTATATATCTTTGCTCATTGATAATCAATTTCTATATGTCTTTGCTCATTGATAATAAACTCCAAAAATAAAATTCTTATTGTACACAACATAGTGTAGAATAATGCATTTTCTTACTTGTTACAGAAGGCAATTTTTTATGGTTTAGAATTAAAAGTGAGAATCATGCTAATATTATTAATTCAATTTTGTTAATTTAACCTCAGTGGTAATGAAGGGTGCACCTTTAAAGAATACTCTCTTATCTTTAGACATATAAATTAAACAAATTTAAAACAATTCCTTTATCATTTGTGTTTTATATGTTGATCACCAATCTATTTTGAAACACACCAGTTCATTTTACTATCACCAAACACTTAACAGAGAGTGGGAAATTTTAAATGAGAAACATTTAAAAGCTCTAATTGCAATCAAATCATAATTGTATCAAATTATATGGTCTTTATTTAGTATGTATCGATGTACAATAGTGTCAAGTACATTAAAACTACTATTAACAATGTTACTTCATACTGTAAAACCCCATATGATATATAATAATAATTGTAAAAAAACCTTAAAAAACACTACTGTATGTTTGAGTTATACTGACTGTCCTAATGAATATAATTCATCTAGTGAATAAAGAGCATGTTTCAAAAGTAAATCTTTTACTAATAGTTTGAATTTTTTTAAATTTATTTATTTCCCTTATTGCTTTGGGAATATAGTTTAAAAATTTTATTCCAGCATAGGTGGTGCCTTTCATAAATTTGTCTAGGTTATGATGAGGTAATATAAAGGTGTTTTTGTCTCTGGTATTGTAAAAGTGTACCTCTTTAAAAAAAGTTTTAAAATTGAGTTGGGATTTTTTTACATAAACGGTTGTATTAAAAATATACTGGCTACACACTGTCAAAATTTTTAAGTTGGTCAAATGTTCCTTGAGTCATCACTTCTTAAGCGCAGGATTGTTCTCAGACCCTTTTTTTAAAGACAGAGAATTTTATTTAGATTTTGATTTGAGGTCCTGCCATAGACACTTATTGTCCATAGGATACATGTGACTGAATATGAGCATGAAATACAGTTTGAAACACTGATAAATTACAGAGAAATGATATTCGTTTTAGAGCATAAATACTTGAGTTAATTTTATAAATTATATAATCAATATGCAAGTCCCATGTAAGATGTCTATCCACATGTAGACTTAAAAATTTGATTTTTTCTGTATCACTCTACTTAATTTTGTGTACAGGTCATTTGTAAACATTCCCCATTTTTTAAAGTAACAAGTTTTACGCATCGACCAATTAAACTTTAAGAGATTAACCATATCATTTTTGGACATAAATTGGCTGCTACAGTTAAACTGCTACTCATAACAGCAGTAGCAGTTTTTGCTGGTGTTACTTGCTTTAACTTCAGGAGCTTAAAATTGATTTTTGTAAATAATTTACATGTACGTCATCCACATACCACATTGAGTATTGGTCTAAAATGTTAATAATAATTATGTTTATCAATCAAGATCAACTGTAGTGTTGAAAATTAATATTATCATTGTTTTACTCTACCAAAAATCTTTAAGTTGATAAAACTCAATTTCATTATAGTGCATCGCTTTACACAGCCTACGTTAATACAGCATAGCACCATGGACAAAGAAAACCACCTCTGATAACAGCATTATGTAGGCAGTTCACTCCTTTGTCAAAGTTATAACCTAGTTTCATCGTTCGATAAATTAGAGCAATATGATGCACACTGTTATCGAATTGGTGAGCAGTTCAAGGGCAGTTGTACGATGCAAAACCTTGTACAGTACGTGGTGATAAAATTCTTTTGTTATCTATTAATATATTACACTTACCAAAATATGAGCTTTTAACATTTTCAATTACATTAAATTAATCTACCAGTTGTAATACTGAAGTCACTGCACAATTATTTATTAATTATTTGTTATCTATCAGTTGTGTTACTGAAGCCAATACATGATTATTTATTATTTGTAATCTAACAGTTATGTTACTAAGTTGTATTGCTACAGCCATAACGCGTTTATTTATTTATTATTTTAAATCTAACGGTTGTGTTACAGAAGCCAATATATAATATATATTATTTGTAATCTAACGGTTGTCTTACAGAAGCCAATATATATTATTTGTAATCTAACGGTTGTGTTACAGAAGCCAATATATAATATATATTATTTGTAATCTAACGGTTGTCTTACAGAAGCCAATATACAATTATATATTATTGTAATCTAATGGTTGTGTTTACTGAAGTCAATATACAGTTATATATATTTTTGTAATATAATGGTTATGTTACTGAAGCCAATACACAATTATTTATTATTTGTAATCTATCAGTTGTGTTGCTAAAGCCATAACAAATTTGTTTATTTATTATTTGTAACAATTTATTACTCAGCAGTGAAACTAACATTAATAAAGAATTATTTAAATATATTCTGTTTAATTTGAGATTCAATGTAAGTCCAAATATGTAGCTAAAAGATGTTTATACTTTAAGTAATGATATAATATAACAATAAATTCTTCCCTTTACATACTGGCTAGGCAATGAATTACCATTGTCACTAATAATGTTCTGCAAAGTCTCGGTTGAGAAATTATTTTGAGTTCTTATCTGTAATTCAATTATTGAGATTCATAAAAGCTTTCAACCGTACTTTTACATAAAATAAGAAATAAACCTTTTTTAATTTCAATGCAAAGTGGTTTATGGCAAATTTAAATCATTCATAGGGTAGTTTTTAAACCAGACATTATGTTTTAGTTTCAAAGTTTCAAAAAAAGTGTTGACATAATAATGTGTACTAGAGATATTTTATTGTTATGTTATTCACACTGTAAATTCAATACCCATACAAACCAGATAATCAGTTTCCATTAAATAGTACTTTGCACAAAATTAAAAATGCAACCTGTATAATGTAATTTTTAAATCAGAAATTTTAAAGATGAAATTTTTGTTAGGAATTATTAGTGTTTTTTTTAATAAAACAGATCTTTTTGATATAAACTGTTTTACACTGTATTTGTTCAATGAGTAGAAATTAAAATAAAAAAAGCACACAAATCCGATAGACTTTAATATTATTTTGATTAATTTAGGAACGTTTTCCTTCTACCTAATTAATGTTTTATTTAACTCTATGTATGAATACACAAAAGACATATTGTATTATGTGCAAGAAAAAACTTGATTAACTCTCAAGTGCCTGTAGAGTACTGCTACCATTATTTTTATTTTATTTTAAAAATTTGCAACCTATTGAACTCCTGTTATGCAATGATTCCATAATAAGTATAAATAGTTTGTAATATTTTAAGAACCTTGTTATGCACTCATACATTAGAAATGAAATAAATTGTATTGAAAATATATGTATTGTTTTGTATCAGAATAAAATTCTAAGTCATCATATTTAAATTAATACAATTTTGTTCTAGTTAGTTATGCTTTTCGCAACACACAAATGAATGTGATATTTCACCCTTTACAACATTTTACACTATGTTTGGATGTTTTTGGGGCCACTTTAGCTTAATCTATAAAGCTAATAACAGATTACAATAATAATTCTGTTATTTGTGTAAGTGGAAACCAGCACTTGTGAATAAATACCAGATTCTATGCCTTTTTGTGGTGGATTTTGACATCTGTTGTTATATTTTTAACTAAGAACAGTTTGGAATGTAATGTAAAATGCAGACTTAGTCAATTAAAAATAACTGAAGTCTAAGAGTAGTAATGACAAAATTAATTAACTTTAAAACAATATAAGTAGGGTTAGTTACCAAAACAATTACCTTTTTCCCGAAAAATTTTGTAGTTTATAGTACAGTGTAAAATTGAAAACAATTGAGATATTTGAATAAAGTAGGTAACATGAAAAATTATGATAATTTTTGTTTTTTAAAATGTCTCTGTTCCTCAAAAAGTAATTTTAAAAATTCTTAAAATTCAACCCAGGCTTAAAAATTACATCATACTCATGGTTTGTTTTATTAATTTTACACATACCGCAGCCCTTGAAATTGATTTTAAAACAAATATTTGGAAAATTAGAGAATCTTGTTTAGGCATTTTTCATGGAACCCATCTGTCGAAATATTAAGGAGCCAATGGGAAAATATTAAATTTGACGAGAAATGATAGTGATTTTTTGGTTACCATACATGTTGTGTACATTATAATGTAATAATTAAAAAATCATGATTAAATAAGAACATATTTATATTATTAAGGATTTATAATCCTTTGATCGTTTATTAAGTAAGCTCATTTATCTCAAAACATACATTTATGAATATTAGAACATTATAAATATTAATTAATTCTTTCAAATAGGTAACAACTGTCAGTTTTTAATGTTTGATTTATTAGTCAATATAAAGGCTAGCATTCATAATTCATAACTCCGTGTCAGAAACAAAACAACATCAAAACCAACGTGACATTCCTATTGAAATATTTCAACATTATTAGTATTGTAGCATTTACTCTCTTTTTTATAACACACTAACTGCAGCAGGTGCATTACTATTTTCAGCTTTGGAACCTTCTGCAATGAAGGTATCAATACCATAAACACTGCAAATAAAATTACAACTACCAATTATGTTATACGTACACCATGTATTTGTTATATGGGTACATATCAGACGTTTTACCATTCTTGTTCAATTAAACATTTTTGTATATAAGTTCGTACAACCAAATAATAAATTGTTTTACAGTATAGGACTTTATTAAAATCCGTTATGAAAACATGACCAATATCACTGGTGTGAAAAAATACAACAGATTAAGGATAAATTAATTGGTCCTAATTTCACAATGAATATAAATATAGTCATTCAATGATTGGCAGTTTTGTCACTCTAATATGATAAAAACTAACAAACTGATTGCACAACATCATTGCGTAAAATGTGACAATGACAAAACTACTTGTGTTACTGTACAAGTGACGAAACCTTAGTCAAGGTCATCTATTTGTTTTCAATAATGCACTCCAAGGTCAAACTGGGCCAAGAAAATCAGTTAAAAATTTTGTGAATATCAGATTGAGGCAAGTTTTTGTATTAAATCAAAAAACAATTCACGGGGTCACGACAAAATAGTGTGACCTTGAACAAAGATTGACATATGCCATAGTAAGCCTTGTACAACACACAGGCTTGCAGTGCCAGTGGGCAGGCCTTCTGTCCGCCTGTCATTATGTCCTATTTACATGTGGTTGGCCACAGCTCAATACAGTAAACAGCTGAGCAGACAATGCACCGCACATCAGCTGGCTTGGCTTGTCCAACAATGCGTTTACTAAACACTAGAAAATTGCAATAGCATTTGCTACAAATGTGCAGCGTAATAATTGATGCCTCAAGTGTTACAACTCATGTTCAAAATTATAATACAAAATGTTTGTCTTGACTTTTTTTCTATAAAGTATACATGGGTGGAAAAGTGTTGTTTTCATTAAACTTATTTTACAAGATGTTTAACAATTTTAGAATACGCTACCTGATATAAAAAGTGGTCCTCATAGAGAGATTTTATACATGTTGTAGTTTATACACTGAACAAATTTTATTAGATACACTATTACCTATCAAATTTGGGATATGTATTTGTTTACCCAAAAAGCAAATTATTTCCAAAGAAATAAAAATTTCCAACAAAATAATTTATTTCGTATTTATTGAATAAGAACCTCAATAATAGGTCAGTTGGCACAAAAATTTTAAAAATTACAGCTCTCTAGACATATTTGTTCAAAAGCTATAAAATATTGTTTTTTGTATTAAATTAAAGCCATAAGAAATCAAATGGCTATTATCAGTATTATGAAATTTGGTAAGTATGTAATGTGGCGTATCCACTGTTATCATCCCAGACTTTAAAATTTAAACTTTGATTCATTTTATTACCGTACAACTCATTACATTATTAAGCGTAAAACTTAATTTTACTTTTATAGATCAAAACTGTTTTAAATTTGACAATGCTGGTGATGAAGATGTTTAGTAATAATACATAAATTATTCTGTTTAAAAAACATACTTGACAATAAGAAGTTATGTATAATTTAAATACTGCATGTAACATTAAAATTTAAAACAATTAACTACCGTGATCTATACATGAATACACAAGATACACTGCAATGTTGTTAACTTGTTTTGGATGAATATTTTGGGATAATTCGTAACTTTACATTTATTAAAATTACTGTAAAAATAAAATTAGTACTGGCCTTTTGAATTAAACACTTGAAAATATTTGTATATATCTGTATTGTGCTATCAGGTTTTTTTCATTTATAAGCTCTAAATCAAAATAACCAGAATTATTAAAACATTACATTTTTATAATACAGAACTTTGATTTACATCTCAATTTGAATTATTTTCTCTAAGTCAAAATGTAAGATTCAATATTTCTTTAATCACAGAAAAGTATAGTTATACGGAAAAATATTTATAATAATTAGATGGTTAATTTTTATTCAAATTTAAGTTCATTTTGGGTACTTCCAAATGATAAATGTGTGAGGTGAAATATGATTTTCTGCTGTTTTCATATTGTTTTCCACACATTTAACACAATAAAAGTTGTATAAGTATGATTACAAATCTTGCCAGCAATCTTACATTTACCTTTCTTGATCTAACAAAGACACTTTGTATGAATTGTTGTGAATAAGTGTCTTTGTTATAGTGTAAAAGAAATAAACTTAGTTCAACTGTGACATAAACTAAAAATGGAAATCAAACTGAAAATGTAACGACATACCTGATATGTAAAAACTCCCAAAAATAAGTGTCCCACGAGGATCAGTGCTAGTGTCTTTCTTATTTTTATTCCCATAAATGGTTTTGCTTCTCTATTATGTTCTGAAAAATCCCTATTATTGGGCTGATGACACAATGTTTATTATTCAAATATTTATGTAGTTATCTTACACAACTACTTCTAGCGATGGAAGTAGCTGCTAATTGGTGTGTAGATAATATTTGATTGTTATTGTAACAAAACAAAGTAGTACTCTTTTCTCCTTACACAACACAATATTATGTAATTGGAACCAACAAAATAACTTGGAATATATATTGATTAAGGTTTGTGTTGGGAAAATTTTACCAATTATGTTATAAATTTACTTGAGGTACATTATTTGTAGTAAAAGTTAAAAAATATATGCAAAGCGAGTTATGTATTTTCCTACTACACTTGCTCTGTGATTAACATTCCACACGGTAAAAATGGGAACTCAAGCAAAGTATTAAAAAAAAAAAAAAAAACGGAATAACTTTACATTTATATATTTAGAATTTGAATCCTTTCCTTAACTAGGAAACAATTTTGTAATTATAAATATTATGGCATTATTTTCGCATCATCTTGAATACTCCAGTTGTCCAAAGTCGGTACATGACTCGTGTCGTCACAGTGAATGTGTTAACTACGTATTCTGTATAAAGAGATGTATTATAGTTCAACATATTGACTGTGGTGGACACTCCTATCGACTACTGCGGCTGTCCTAAAATCGGTACATGACTCGTATTGCACTTACTGAGTGTGTGTATAATTTATCTATCACATTAAATTTTATTTTATTCTTACGATAGTTATTTTTTGTGTTATATTGACAATGTATCTGTTCATTTGTAATGTATATTGTGACATGACTTACCACAATACATAATGCTTTATTTAATACATTATTATAATATAATGAAATATAATATATTAACAGCATATAAAATATACTCTATAAATAATGTGTTATGTTATATATTAATGAAAGGTTATCAAAAGGAAAATATCTATTTACTATTGTTCAAGAAACTTGAAATAAAGACCCTAACGAATATATATGTTTAATAAATGTACAAAATGATTTTACAGGGTTATATTTTAGTTTTTTGTAACCTATAGAATAGAATGATTTTATTATTATTATAACAATGGAAAATGTCTGAAAGTCTATTATCCCTTCAAATCACTGATCATCAATGAAAAAATTATTCTTAATTAGTGTTAAAATTTTGAGTTTTACCCTCTGGAACATCCGTGCAGTTATCAGTCGTCTTTGTATAAAAGTATTGTAAGTTTTAATAATTACTTTATTTAAGTTTTTACACCACCTTTAATGGCTATAGCTAAGAAGTTATGTTTGCAAAAATTGCTTTAAATAGTATTAGTGCAAAAACCAATTGTTATTTAGAGAACTAATTTTAGTATCACTGATTAATAAAATTTGACTGATACAATTTGAGTTATACACAATGATGGATTTTGTACTTTTGAGTGGAAAGCAATATTTAAAAAAAACCTATTGCGAAATTGTGGAACTGTGAATTTTGCATCAAAAAGCATCAATCAAGGGATGAACGAATAGCAGAGATTAAACCTTGTCACACAGGGTTGTAATGAAAAGGGCAATTAGATAAACCTTTGTATGGCTGCAGCAGAACAGCATTCGACAATCGATAATACAACGGTACCAAACTCTCAGACCTGTGGAGAAAACGTCGAGAGTAAAGTTTTGGTAGACGATGACGAACGTTTTCCAAATGCTTTGGACGTCGTGAGTGACTATCGCAGAGGCACTGAGAAAAAAGCCTTCTCGCAGAAAACGAGGAATTTCAGTGGAGTTGGAGACAATAATAATAGAGGTCGCCAACAGGAGGCTAGGTCCTTCTCAAACAGTAATAGAGTTTTTACAAAGTCTAGTACCGAATGGACGGCTGTCAACTACAGGAAAAGCGGTTGGAACAACAACTACAAGAGGAGATCTGAAGGTTTATTCTATCAATGGGAGCAAAATGGACTCCAACATATCTATAGTTTCCTGATACAGACGGAAAGGAGAGGCCCTGCCACTGGATCAGCCCCAACTTACAGTGACATTCTAAGAAGTGAAGATAAAAACAAGGTAAGTGCGTGGAACTTTGAAGGTAAGCGACAGTAATCCTCTTAAGCCGGCAAAACGCATGAGATGGCTTTTTCTGTCCGGTTTGGACCCAGTTGTGTCCGCTCAGTCAATCACAGACTACCTGCATAGCCTTAAAGGTGATGCAGTTTTTCATTGTAATAAACTTGTGACAAGATATAGCAGTTACAGCTCTTTTAAGGTGGGAGTACCCCATGAACTTGGTGAGGAATTGATGCACCCAAATCTGTGGCCGGAAGGCACTTTTATAAAATCATTTCGGCCCCCCAAAACATATCGCAGTGATGGGCGGAGTCAAGAAAGTTTTTAGTGTCAAACAATCAAATAGCAAGTGGAACTTAAGTGCTGAGGAGGAATCAAGAAACGATAATCCAGGCGTGTTGGTGAATGTTGGCTTTTTTGAACATAAGATCTTTGAGAAATAAACTAGGTCAGTTAGAGGCCATCTTGAATGATAAACCGGCCGACATTATCTGTCTAAATGAACACTGGCTCTGTTCTGACGAAGTGAGTTACTATGTGCCCCATGGTTTTGTGCTGGCCAACTTTTTTGCTAGACAGTCCCCGCATGGTGGATCATCAATCTTTGTGAAGAAAGACTTGTCCTTTGAAGGCATCGATATCTCGTCCTTCTGTCAAAATAATATATGTGAGGGTGCAGCAGCTAGGCTACTTAGCCTTAATCTTGTTATTCTTAGCATCTACCGTACACCTGATAGTAATTTTAAAAAATTTTATTGAAAATCTTGAAAATCTTTTATTGTATGTTACAAGTAAATATGTTAAAACCAATGAATGTTTAGCCATTGCCGGTGACTTAAATGTAGACCTGTTAAATAAGAGAAGTAATGAAACTGTTGAATTGCTAAATCTGTTAAGGTCGTTTGACCTATATTGTACTAATCAGAATCCAACCCGCTTTGGGGCATGTTTGGATAACATATACACTAACCTAACTCAGAATTACTTTGAAGTCTCCTTGATAGCCCAGGATATTATATCTGATCACGCCGGTGTATGGGTTGGTCTAAACCTCAAGCATTGTAATAATAAGACTAGTCCAGTCAAACAAAAGGAAAAACAAAACGCTTAATAAATGATGTTAGATTAGAAAATTTTATAAATTGTATGTCTTCTGTTGTCTGGTCTTCTGTGTATCAAAATGTAGATGTGAATATTGCCTTTGTAACTTTTATCGATATTTTATGTTCTGTGTTTAACCACCATTGTCCGATAGTAAATGTTAAGTGTAAAAAAAACCAGTGCTAGGCCCAATCAAAGCTCAAATACAAAAAACTGGTTTACCTCCGCAGCTTGAAATGATGCGGAAATTCTTACTAGTATAGTATTGTATGATAAGTGGAAATGTACAGAAGACTTAGTTGATAAAAACAGATACGTAACTCTCAGAAAGCTATATAATAGAGAAATTACAAATGCAAAGAAAACAGCCAATGAAAACCTCATTATTAATGGCCAAAAACAAGTGCCAAATGGCATGGGAAAGTTATAAGAAGTGAATGATCATGCTATATTAAACCTAAAAATGTCATACCTATTTCTCCTGATTGTCTCAATAGCTATTTTGTAAATGTGTCAAAAAATGTAACATAGTGATGTTTGATCTAGATTTAAAATGACAACAACCATAATGATTTTATTGTAAACTTTGAATAAGCCTATCCCTGTTTCTGGTTTTAGCTGGCAACCGGTCAGTACGGAAATAGTGTCTCAAACTATTTCACACCTTAGCAACTCTAAAAGCGAGGATGTGTTTTGGTCTGTCAAAACTATGTTGTAAAAAACTGTTGGTGAATTTATTGTCAAACCGTTAACTTTTTTAATTAATCTAGTACTAAGACATGGAATCTTCCCTGAAGGTTTAAAACTTTACCAAGATCACACCCTATTTTTTAAAAAAGGGGACTTAAAGGCTCCTGAATGCTATCGACCCATAGCCATCGTTACCCATCATTGGAAAGATTATAGAATCTTGCATGATCCTACAACTTCATGAATATTTTAATGGTAATAACTTATTGTATAGCCATCAATATGGGTTTCGTCCCAAACACAACACAGTTTTAGC
>NW_025778450.1:0-37567 GCF_021130785.1 Homalodisca vitripennis | reverse complement strand
AATGACAATTCAACTAGGACTATACCATATATTAAAAATTTTACCCCCCCCCCCCCCCCCCCCCAAAAACCCCCCCCAAAACCCCCACCCCCCCCCCACCCCCCCCCCACCCCAAAACCACAAAAAACCAAAAACCCAAAACCAAAACCCCCAAACCCCAACAAAACAAACCCCCAACACACAAACACCCCAAAAACACCCCAAACCCCCCACCAACAAACCCCCCCCCCCCCCCCCACACCCAAAAAAACAACAACCACAAAAACCAACCCCCCCCCCCAAACCACACAAAACCCCAAAAAACACAAAAACCCCCAACACCAAACCCCCAAAACCCCAACCCCACCAACCCCCCCCCACCAAAAAAACCCCCACCCCCCCCCCAACAACCAAAAACAAACACCCCCCCCCACCCCCCCCAAACACACCCCCCAAAAACCCAAAACAAAAACCCCCCACACAACCAAACAAACCCCAAAACCCACCCCCCCACAAACAACACAAAAAACCACCCAACCAACCCCCCACCACCCAAACCCAACCCAACAACACAAACCCAAACCCCCAACACAACCCCCAACACCCCAAAAAAAACCCCCCAAAAAACACCCCCCCCAACAACCCCCCCCCCCCCCCCCCCCCCCCAACAAAACAAAAACCAACCCCCCCCCCCCCCCCACACCCCCACCACAACCCACCCCAAACAAAACAAAACACAAACCCCCCCCCCCCCCCCCCCCCCCCCCCCCCCCCCCCCCCCCCAAACCCCACAAAAAACAACCAACCAACACCAAAAACCCCAACCACAACCCCCCCCCCCCACCCCCCAAAACAAACCCCCAAAACAACCAAACCAAAACCCAACAAAAAAACAACCACCCCCCCCCCCCACAACCCCCCACAACCACCCCCCCAACAACACCAAAACAAACCAAACAAACCCCCACCCAAAACCCCCCAACACACCCCCCCCCCAAAAACAAACACCAAACCCCAACCAACCCAAAAAACCACCCCCCCACCACCCCCCCCCACAAACAAACAACACCAAACCCACCCCAAAAACCCCCCCCACCCCCCAAACACCAAAAACCCCCCACCCCCCAAACCCCCCACCCCCACCCCACAAAAAAACCACCCCCCCCCAAACAAAACCCAACCCCACCCCCCAAAAAAACCAACCACAACAAAAAACCCCCCCCCAAAACACAACCCCCACACCCCCCAAAAAAACCCCCCCCAAAACCAAACCCCCCCCACCCCAACACACAAAACCAAAACAAAACCCCAACCCCCCAAAAACCCCAACCCCAACCCCCCCCCCAAAAACCACAAACCACAAAAAACACCCCAAACCCCCACAAAACCCCCAAAAACACAAAACCCCCACCACAAAACACACCCCCCCCCCCAAAACACAACCCCAAAAACCCAAAACCCACCCCCAAAACCACCAAAAAAAACCCCCCCCCCCACAACAAAAAAAAACAAAAAACCAAAAAAACCCCACACCCCCCCCCCCAACAAAAAACCCCCCAACAACACCCCCCCCCCCCACCAAAAAAAAAAAAAACAAAAAAAAAAACACAAAAACCCAAAACCCCCACAACCACAAAACCCCCCCCCCCAAACACCCCACCAAAACAACCCCCCCCCCACCCAAAAAACACCCAAAAAACAAAAAAAAACCACCCCCCAACCCCAAAAAACAACAACCCAAAACAAAAAAACCAAACCCCCCCCAAAAACAAACACCCAACACCAAAAAACCCCCCCCCCAAACACCCCCCAACAAAACCAAAACCCCCCCCAAACACCCCCCCCCCCACACAAAAAACACACCCCCAAACCCCCCCCAAAACAAAACCCCCCCCAAAAAACCCAACAAACCCAACAAAACAAAAAAAAAACCCCCCCCCCCCCCCAACCCCCCCCAAAAAACAACCCACCAAAAACAAACAAAAAAACCCAAAAACCCAAAACCAACAACCCCCCCCCCCCAAAAAAACCCCCACAAAAAAAAAAAACAAAACCAAAAACACCCCCCCCCCCCAAAAAACAAAAAAACCCCCCCCCAAACCACAAAAAAAACCAACCAAAACCCCCCAAAAAAACACACCAAACCCCCCCCAAACCCCACCAAAAAAAAACAACCAACCCCAAACCCAAACAAAAAACAAAACCAACCCCAACCCCCCCCCCACCCAAAAAAACCCCCAAAAACCCAAAAAAAAAAAACAAAAAAACCAAAAAACACAAAAAACAAAAAAAAAAACCCCCCCCAAAACCCCCAAACACACAAAAAAACCCCCCAAAAACCCACCCCAAAAAAAAAAACCAAAAACCCCCAACCAAACACCCCCCCCCCAACAACCCACACCCCCCCCCCACCCCCCCCCCACACCCCCCCCCACCCCCCCCCCCCCCCCCCCCACCCCCCCCCCCCAAAAACCCCCCACAACCCAACCCCCAAAACCCCCCCCCAAACCCCAACCCCCCCCCACCCCAACCCCCCCCCCCAAACCCAAACCCCCCCCCCCCCCAACACCCCCCCCCCCAACCCAAACCCCACAAACCCCCCCCCCCCCCCCCCCCCCCCCCCAAACCCCCCCCCCCCAACACCCTTTTTTGTAAAAAAGGACGGGAAAAAAAAATTTTGTTATGTTTTTTAACGGAAGAAGGTTTTACAAACCCCCTTTTTTTTTTGTAAAAAGGCAAAATTTTAAATTTTAAATTTTTTTAAAATTTGAAATTTTAAAAAATTTTGGGGGGCCCTTTATAGGAAAAATTTTTAAATCCCAATAAAAAAAAAAATTTTCCCCCAAAGGCGCGGGTGACTGTATTCTTCTTTTTTAAAAACCCTAATTAAAAAATGTTTTTGCTTTTTCCTAATCTCAAGAAGGGGCTGTAAACTTTGGGGTTTATTTTTTTTTTTTATATTTTTGCAGTTGTAGGAAAGTTTATTAAAAAGGGAAAATTTTTGGGAAAAAGGTTTTGGGAAACCCCCTGAAAAAATGTTTAGTATTTACTTTTAAAAAGGGGAAAAAAATAATCCGATTGCAAACTTCTTTTGACTTTTTGAAAAAGGGCGGAAAATAAATTGGGTGGGAAAACAAACAGAATCCCAGTTTTAATTTTACCCCGGGGGACCGGGACGACTATTAAAATTTTTAAAATTTTAAAATTTAAATTTTTTTTTAAAAAGGATGTTAAAAAACCCAAAATTTTTTAAATAAAAAAACGGGGGATTTTACCCCCATACGGTACTTTTTGGGGAACATTTAACGATGGCTAAAGTAAAAAAAACCCTTTTAAAAATTTCAAAATTCTGTGTCATCAACAAAATTTAAAAAAATTTTTATTAGCACTTCGATTTAAAAAATTTCATGGATTTTTTTGGAAAAAAACCCCGGGGGTTTTATATTTTAATTATTTCTAAATGCTTTCTCATTATTTTTTTATTTTTTCAGTTGAAAAAATCTAAATGTTTATTTGCTTTAAAAAAACATTTTTTTAAATGATGCCTTGCAGCTCTAAAAAAAAAGTAAAAAATTTTTTATTATTACATTTTATTTTTTGTTTTAAAAGTAATTAAAAATTAAATAATACCCCCCCTTTTTAAACATGAATAACAATTTTTATTAGATTTTTAACACTAAACCCCTAAAAAAATTTAAACTTTAAATAGTTATAATAAAATAAAAAAAAAAATTTTTACAAAAAAATTTTGGTTTTTTATGAAATTGGGGGTTTAAAATTTATATATAAAAAATATATATTTATTTTTAATAATATATATTGTTATGTCTAATTAAAATTGTTTTGTCATGGGGGGAGGGATATATTAAAAAATTTTTTCCCAATTACTTTAGTACAAATAAAAGTACAAAAAAAAAACAAGTACTTTTTGCGATTCAATGTTTATTAAAAATAAATTAAATTCGGCTATAGCCATTTATAAAAATTTTTTAAATTTAATGTAAATAGAAGTCATTTGACAGGTTTTTTTTCCCCCCGATCATATTTTTTTTTTTGGTTTTTTAAACACATATAAAAAAGGGGAAGGGGGCCCCAAAAATTACAAAATAATTGAATGTAAAAAGTGGGGTTTTTCTGTGGTGTAATAAAAAGCACATTCCCCCCGGCAAGTGGTTTTTCCCGGGTTGGGGCCCCGGCGGAGAAAAGTATTTTTTTCCCATTCAATGTTTGTTATATTTTATTTATAAAATATATATATATATATTTTAAAAATTAATATTATTTTTTTAAAATTTTTTTTTACTTTTTAAACAGTTTAAAAATTTATACTCATCCCATTATAAGCTATATTTTTTAAAAAAGGTTTATACGTATGTTGTTTTTCCCCTGGCAAATCCTGAGATATATGATTTAATGTAAAAATTTTAAACTAATTGAAAAAAAAATTTTTTCCCCCAAAAATTTTTTTTTAAGTAATTTCTATAATTTTTTTAAAAAATTTTTATAATTTTCGGGGCCCCCCTTATGCAGTAATGGTAACCCCCCCGTGAAAAATGAGCAGGGATAACCAGTAAAACCCAAGAACATTTCACTTGCTTCATTTTTTTAAAAAAGTACGTTTTTCCTTTTTTAAAAAATTTTTTCTTTTAAAAAACCTTAAATTTATATTTATTTTTTTTATTATGTTTTTTTAAAAAAGGGGTTTTAATTTTTTTGTAAAACTTATTGGATTTTTTTGAGCTATCTTTTTCGGGGAAAATTTTTTTATTAAAGTTTTTATAAACTTTTTCAATTCAGTTTATGAAAAATTTGGGGGGGGGGGTTTTCCCCCTTTCCCTTGTTTTTAAAAAAATTTTTTTTTTGTGAAAATTTTAAAAAATATACCTCCCCCATATAAAAATTTTGTAGGTAAGTTAGATATATACTTCATTTTTTTTAAAAAAATTTTTTTTTAAAAAAAATTTTATTCTATTTTGATTTTAAATGTTTTTTTTTTTTTTTTCGCGGCGTACTTATTGACATAATTGTAAAAGCTCAAATTAAAGGGGGTTTTTCCCAAAATTTTTTGGGTATCATTTGGTTGTTAGACCCCAGGGCTATGGCATGAATAGGGTTATTGGTCAATGTCAAAAAAAAATAATAAAAAGAATTTTAAATTTTTCAAAATAACATAATTTATTTAAAAAAACATTTATTTCCCTTTAAATTTTAAAATTTAGAAAATTTTTTAAATTTTTTTCGGGGAAAAATCCTATTTCCCCGTCTAGCTAATGATGTTATAAACATCCCCAAAAAATTTGGTAAGGATTTTTTGAATATTTTTTTGGGAAAACTTTTAAAAATTTGTAGGCAAAAAAGTAACTTTCGGAAAACCCCCCCTTAATTTAAAATTAAACTTTTAAAAAAAGATTTTTTAACCCTTTAAAATTTTTTAAAAAAAACCCCTTTTCGGGTTATGTTAAACCTTCAAAAATTTTAAAAAACCCCCCTTTTTTTGGTCTAGTTTAAAACTCCTTTGGCTTTTTTGGCTTTAAAAAAATTTTTTTTTCAACTTTCTTTGCAATGCGCGAAAATCGGATTTCTTAAAAAATTTTTCAACAATTCTTAACAGAAAGTCCCCGGAGTCATGGTTTTAAAAGAGTAAGGACCTTTAACCTACCAAATTTTTTTTTCTTTTTTAAATTAAAATTTTTCTTCTTTTTTCTGAATATTTAAAAAATGTTTTCCCAAAAAAAAAACCTTTTTTTTGGGCAAAATGTTCCAAAGCACATTTTTGTTTGACTCGTTAGCTTTTTTTTTGGGTCTTTTTTTTTTAAAAAATCTTCTTTAAATTTCCCCGGGTTTTCAGATCTACGAATATTGGTTTAAGGGGAAATCCATTACAGAGTTTGGTTTTTTTTTTTTTTGTTTAGAAGTGTTATTGAGTTATTAGATATGTGCTGGTACTTCAACAAGTTTGGGGGGGCCAGTGGACAAAAATGGTAAAGGGGGTTTTTTCTTATCCAAAACGGGCCCTTTGGGGGTTTCCCCTATCCCCCAACCCCCCCCTTTCTCATTGCCCCCAAAATTTTTTTGGTTTTTGGCTTAATAGATTAAAAAGTACACACTAGTTGGTAATAAAAAGGAGTCTGTCAATCTTTTTCGTTTTACTTGACAAAAAAAAGAAAAATGTTGAAAAAAAATTTTTTCCAAAAAAGGAAATGAAAAAAAAAAAAATTTTACAAAAAAACAAAAGCTATAGGCCTGTAAAATAGAAATAAGAAAAAAAAAAATCAAAAGATTGTAAAGCAAAAACATTTACCTACAAAAAAAATGTTTTTTTTGAAAAAAAAACAAAAATCAAAAAAAAAGAGGGGTGTAAAGAGGGGGAAAATTTTTTTACAAAAAGCTTCATGTTTTTGATTTAGGTTTTTTGTAAAAAATTTTTAAAAAAAAAAAAAAAAGATATCATCATGTTTTTTACTGTATTGATAAAAAACAAATAGAAAAAAAATTTTAAAAAAATGAAAAAAAAATAATGAAGTTTTTTACATTTAAGGGTTTCCCCCTACCCCCCTTAAGGATCAATATTTTAAAAAAAATTTTTTTATAATTAAAATTTAGAAAAAATTAACTTGAATAGGGTTTAAAAATTTTTTCAAATTTTTAGTAAAAAACCCCAAAATTTTTTTTTTTATATAGCAATAAAATATTTTTAGTTTTTTTGAAAAATTACTACAAAATCTTATTATACTGGGGATATAAAACTTGTTTATTAGGTTTTTTTTAAAATTTTGTTTTTTAAATTTTCTGAAACCCTTTATTATAAAATAAACTGAGAATTAATACAAAAAAAAAATTTATTTGGTTTTTTTTACAGTGTAATGTAAAAATGTAAAAGTATCACCGCATAAAAAAATTTTTTTAGTTTGTACAAAAAAAAGAAGGGGAAAGGGGGCCCCTTAACAAAATTAAAGCAACTCTTTTGTGAAGTAATGAAAGTGAAGAAAAACAACTTTCCCCCTTTTCACACATTCCTTTTTTTCCCCGAACATTGTTATTTCAATTGTAAAAATTTCACAAAAACCTGTTATCTGTAGTAATTCTGTCTCGAAGTTTTTCTTTAAAAATTTTATAGGTACATTTATATTTTGAAAAAAATTTAAAAACCCTTTTTTAATGAAAGGTTTTTTTTCTTAATTGTTTTTTTTAGGGCCCCTTTAAAAAAAATTTTTTTGTCCCCCGGGTTTTTAAGGAGTTCCCATTACAAAATTTTTCTTTTTTGATATTTTTTTTTAAATTTTAAAAAAAAATTTTTTTAAAAAAAAGGGGTTTTAAAAAATTTTTTTTTTATATACCGTAACCGACCTTTGTATACACTTAATTTTATAATATGCTTTTTTTGGGGGCCCCATAAATAGATAAAACATACTTATTCCCCCCAAAAAAAAACTAAACTAATTTTTTTCTCATCTAATTTTTTTACAAAAAAACTGTTACGTTGTGCGTTTTAAAAATTAACTGCCCCTAATATATGGGGGGGGGAGGGGGGGAGAACGTGGTAACAAATTTGGCCAAGTTAAAGGATAAAAATTTATGATTTCTAGTTGCTTTGTTAATATCCAACACTGGATATTTTGTAGTTTTTTGGGGTTTTTGAAATGGGGACGCCCCATATCAAAAAACCATTTATTTAGGTTATACTATAAACCATAAAAAAAATTTAGAACTGCAGGTTACTGTTATATGTATTCCTTTAGTTAAAAATTCCCCCCCAAAATTTTTTCCCAAAAAAAAATAGATTTTTATTTTTAAATTCAAAAAAAATTTTTTTTTAAGACCCCGGGAAAAAAAAAGAATATCTTACTTTTCCCCAATTTTTCAAGTATCTTTTTATGTTAAAAACTTTTTTTCCCCCAATTTTTCCTATTAAGAAAAGCATAAAAATTTATCAAAAGGCCCCGGGGGGGTTTCCAAAAATTTAAAAAAAAACCTTTTTGTTAAAGAGTACATTAATTTAGTCAACCCCTTAAAACACGTCAAAAAAATATGTTTAATTTCGGGGGAAAAAATTTTTACCCCACAGTGTTAGGGGACGGGGCCAAAAGGGAAACTCCCTTTCGGGGGTTTTTTCGCCAACATAATTTCACTAAATTTAAAAAATAATAAAAAAAAAAAAATTTGGGTTTTTTTCCCCGAATCGGGGAAACGATATTAGATGATTTATTTGTTTTTTGACAAGAAAAAAAAATCTTAAAAATTTTTTTAAAATTTTTTTTTTTAAAATAATTTTCCCCTTTTTAAAAAAAATTTTCTTGTGAAAAGAAAAAACCCAAACAACTCCTATTTATAGATTTTTAAAATTTTCAAAAAAAAAAACGGGCCCTTTTTTTAATTTTTATATATATATAGAAAATCCACAAAAAAACCGACAGATTTATAAAATTTAAATTTTTATTTTCACCCCCCCTTTAAAAAAAAAAGCAGCTTTTCACATTTTTAAAAACCCCAAGGCTTTTTCTTTTCCCGTCTTTTTAATTGAAAATTAAAAAAAAAGGAAAGAAAAAAAAATTAAAGAAATTGAATTTTTTAATTTGGGTTCCCCAAAATTTTAATGATTGAAAAAAATGAAAAAAAGGGGAAAAAAAAAATTTTTTGAAAGAAATTCTAGAACAACTCTTAAAAAACAAAAGGGGAAAAAAACCTGAAAAATGGATATCTGTGTTTTAAAACCCCAAATTTTAAAAAACAGAAATTGTTAAAAAATTTTTAAAAAACATGCCAGTATTAATTGTATCCAAAAATTCGAAAATAAAAAAAACCCTTTTCTTTTTGAAAACCCCCAAAGAATAAAATAGATGATGATGAAAAATCTGGAATCTATCAAATTAGTTGTGAAAACAAAAATTTTTAAAATTTTTTTTGGGCCCCCAAAAAAAAAAGGAAAAAAATAAAAAGAGGTAAAGGAACTTTTAAAGGCTTATATAAAGCCCCCAAAAAAGGGGTGGGGGGGCCAAGGCAAAAACATGCACCTCATATCCGGACACTGCTTTTCACAATAAAATTATTAAAAAAAACCCAAAAAAAACAAATTCCTCGATGTTACGAAACTTTTTTTAGGGGGGGAAAAACCCCAAAAATTATGTAGTAAATAATGACCCCTTTTTAGCCCCTTTTTCAAAAAAAATTTTTTAAAAAACCTTTAATTTTCCCTTTTAAAAATTTTAAAATTTTTGTTTTTTAAACATTTTTTTAAAAATTTTCCAAAAAATTTTTCTCCCCCCCCCCCCCCCCCCCCCCCCCCCCTTTTTTTTTGATTACTTTACTTTTATTTCAGTTATGTGGGTCTGACGATGTGTTCGTTGAGAAAAAAAAGGCCTAAAAAAATTAAAACATTTTTTTTTATTGGAGTGTTTGGCCCATATTTTAAGAAATTTTTTTGTGAGGGTTTTCAGAACTGGCAGCAATCAAAAATTTTTCCTTTTACTAACCATCCTTTTTTTGTTTTTGGGGCTATTTTTTAAATTTTTTTTAAAGGGGGTATTAATTTTTTTGTAGGGGACTACGTTTTTTTTTACACTAGAATATTTTTTTTTTTTTTTAAAAATAATTTTTTTAAAAAAATGTGTGTAATTATTTTTTTGAATTAATTTTAGATTTTTCTTAAACCCCCAAAAGGGTTTAATTTTTTTTCTAAGATAGATTAATTTTATTACTTTTTAATATATTTGTTTTAAAAAAATTTTTAAAATTGGGGCTTTTTTCGGGGGGGCTGTTCTGCTATTCTAAAAAAACGGTTTGCTAAATGTGTTAAAAAAAAGCGCTACAATGCCTTTTTTAAAAATCGCCCCTTTAAAAAGGGCCAGTGAATATTGACGCTTTTTTTTGGGGTTTATTTAGCGGCTAGGGGGTTTTTTTTTCCCCCAACTCAAAAAAAAAACGGGGGAAAACCCAAAAAATTAATTTTTTTAAAAATTTAAAAAAATTCCCTTTTTTTAGAAAAGTTTAGAACAAAAAGTAAAAAAAGCCTTTTTTAAAATTGAACACCGGCTTGATGTCAATGGTTGGGTTTTTTTCCCCTTTCCCCAATTTTCCTCAGGGGGGATTTTTCCCCCTTTTTTTTAAAAAGAGTAGCGGGGGGAAAAAATTACTTTTTCCTTGCCCCAAAACTGTTTATTTTATAACCGACACCAATATTGAGACCCCCTTTGGGGGCCCCACGAAAAACTGTGTTTTTTTGGCCATAAAATTTACTGGGGTTCAAGTTTTTTTTTCCCGGGGTTTATTTTGCCTTTTTTCCCCTTTTTAAAAAAGGGCAAATATATTACAAAAAGGGGGATTTTTTGTTTTGTTTTAAAGAAAATTTAAAAATTACCCAAAATGTAAGCTATAGTGTGAGACATTGACTTAAATTTCCCCCCCCCCTTTTTTAAAAATGATTAAAAAATCTTTAAGTAACAAAAGAGGGGAAAGTCTTGATGGGGATTAGATGGGATTTGAAAAAAATTTTTTTTATATCAATTAAACGATTTTCAAAGATTCAGATTTTTAAAAACTTTTTATTTTTTTAAATTTTTGAAAAGGGTTTTTTAGGAATTTTTAAATAAAATTGCCTGAATATAAAATTTTTTTTAGGGGTTTTAAAATTGCTGAAAATAAAAGTAAATATTAAATAAAAAATTTAAAAAAACCAAAAAAAATTTTTAAAAAAACGGGAAAGGGGTAAAATTTTTGTTCTTTGTAAAAAAAATGTTTCTTAAAAAAATAACTTTCCCAAATGTAAGATTCCCCTTTTAAAAAGGGGGCTTCGCAGCGAAACCCGCTTGCTAAGGGGGCTTACCCGTGTAAAGAAATAACCCCTTTAATGTCGCCAAAGGGGAAATTTGAAAATTACGCCCCAAAATTTCCTTTTAGTACTTTGGATTTTTAAAAAAAACAATTTGTTTTTTCCAGCAAAAAAATTTGTAAAAAAAAACTTGTTTTATTTAAATTAATTTTTTAAAATCCCAAAACTTTTAGAATTTTTAATTTTTAAAAAATTTTTTTGTAAAAATTTTGTCAAGATTTTATGAGCAAATCAAATTTGTGACTATTTCGGGAAAAAAAAAAATTTTTATTCGACTTACGCTTTAAAAATTAAAAAAATATTTTAGAAAAACAGAAAAAAAGACCAAATTTTTTTAAGCAAAATGTGATTTTGTAATTTTTTTTGTATTTACATTAAAAAAATTTACAAAAGGGGGATATATATATAAAAAATAAAATTTATAAAATGTTCTATTTTTATACCCTACGGAGATATATTTATATATATATATATATTAGATTTTTTTTATTACTTTCTTGGGGTTTTTTTAAAAATTTCCGAAAAAACTTTTTTTCTGCATTTTTTTTTATTAAAAAAAGGCCCCCAAAAAGAAAAAAAATTTTTAAAACCCAAAATTTTTTGGGCCCTTTTATAAGAAGTTTTTTAAAAAACACCCCTATTAATTTTTTTTAGGTGAAGTGCGTTTAAAATAAAAAAAGGGGGGAAATTTTTTCAAGGGAAAAATTTTTGGGGACAAAAAAGAAAAACCCCAAAATAAAAAAAATTTTTATTGAAATTAAATTTATTGTTTTTATTTATTTTGCCCCCTTTTTGGGTTTTTAAACTTTTTAGTGATTTTTTTTAAAGGGTTTTAATATCTTGGAAAAATTTTTAAAAAATACAATAGTTTAAAAAAAAAGGGGCAAAAAAAAGAATTTTTTACCCCCAACCCCTGATTTTTTAAAAAAAATTTTTCAAAAAAAAATTTTTAAAAGGATAAAAAATTTGGGTTAGGGGTTTTTTCCCCGACTGAAAATGGTATTTAAAATTTTTTAAAAATAAGGGGCGAAAAAATTTTTGTACACCCCAATTTTTTTTAAATTTATTAAATACGAGAAATTTTTAATTAAAGGTTTCCGTGTTGAAGTCAAATAAATTTAAAATGACTCATAATTTTTTTTCTTTTTAAAAGGGCCCCAAATTTCGGGGGTGGTCAGATATTTTTTAAAATTCTTTTGGGGTTAAATTTTTTAAAGTAAACGGAAAGAAATGGGTTTAAGATTCTTGCTAATGCTTTAAAATTTTTTAAAAATGACTTTGTCTGCCCAAAAGGTTTTATTTAAAATGTTTACACCCCATTTTAAAATCATTTTTTTTGCTTTTGTCCCCCTTTTTTTTGTTTTTTAATTAAAATTGCTTGCAAATTGGGGCCAGAATATTTCCAAATAAATTATAAATTGGAAAAAATTTTTGCATTTTTTTTTGTTTTTCCCCTTTTTTAAAAATTGGGGAAAAAAATTTTTTTATTTTTAAAAGGGCCCCTAGCCCCCCTTTAAAAATTTTTTAGGGTTTAAATTTTGGGGGCTATTTGAAACAATTTTTCATTTTTATGGGGAAAAAATTTGGGCCCCCCCATAATTTTTTTTTAAAAAATTTTGGGGTGTTCTTATTTCAATTTCAACTATGTTATTATTGCCCACGGAATTTTTTTAAATTTTAATACTTTTGGGGAAAAAAATATCGTTATTTTTTTGGATTTTGCTCTTTCTTTAATTGATTTTTTTTAGATTAAAAACCCTTTTTTGATAATATTTCAAACAAAAAATTTTAAAAAAAAACCCTAGTTTTTAAAAAATTTAACCCCCTTTTTTTTCCGTATCTTTGAAATTACAATCCCCTTTTTCAGTATCACCCCGGGCTCACAGCCCCGAGGGAGGTTTTTTGCGGGGTTTTTTGGGGAATTTTTTTTTTTTAGTTCAAAATTTTTAAACCCCCAAAAAAATATTTACAAATTTTTCCCTGTTGATAAAAAAAACTACCCATTACATTTTTAAAATTTTTATAATTACAAAAAAAAATTTTTAAAAAAATTTTTAAAAATTTTCAAAGAAATTAAAAAATTTTAAATTTTAAATTTGGGGGATTTTTGGTTTTGGGAAATTTTTTTCCCAGAATTTTTCCCGGTATAGTATAAAAAAATTTTTATTTAAAAAGTATAAAAAAATACCCCTTTTAAAAAATTTTTAAAAAAGAAAAATTTAAAAATTAAAAAAAGGATAAGTAATAAAAAAAAAAGTTTTCCACGTTTTTAAAAATATTTAAACAATAAAAAACCAAAATTTTTCTGCACTCCAAAAAAGCATGGGTTGTCCGATTTTTAACTTTGAAAATTTTTTTTTTTTTCCCTTTGCACCCCGGGCCTTGGAAACTTTTTTTCCCGGGTTTTTTTCCCCGTTTTTTTACGGGGAAACCCTTTTTTTGGATTTGCAGCTTCTGTTTCCCCAAAAAGAAAATCCGTGATGCCCCCCGGGGCTAATGTCTTTTGGGAAAAAATTTTTAATTTTTTTTGGCCCCCCTTTTTCCCGTGGGGGTTTTATGGTCGGGGCGTTTTATGAATTAAAACTTGTAATGAGGGGTTTTTCAAAACCCCAAGGTCTTACTTTTTTCAGTGGGCCCCCGGGGTTTTTGGTGCAGCAGTTCGGCCCGGCCCGGTTTTGGGTTCTCCTTTTTTCCCCAACCATACCGCTACCACCCTTTTCCCCCCCAAAAAAATTTTTATCGATTCCTAAACCCAAAATTTTAAATTTTTTACCTTTTTGTGGATCATTTTTTATTTTCCCAAATTGGGTTTTAAAACAAACAGCAAAACTTCATCACTTTCATTTTTTATTTGGGTTTTGTTATCAGCCCCCTACATATTTTGGGGGTCTTCATTCCGAATGGGGGTTTAAAAAGGTTCATCGTTTATCATCCCCTTCAACGTTATTTTGGGGGGGGTTTTTAAAAAATCGCTCTTTTAAATTTTTTTATGTTCCTCTTAAAAATTCCCGACTCACTCATGAAAATTAAGTTAAAATTTTAAAAAACCCCTAAAAATTTTTTAAAAATTTTTAAAAACCCCCAAAAAAAACTATTTACACTTTACCCCTATCCCCCCCCATTGGCCGGGGGCCGGGGAAAATAGTTAAAATTTAAAAACCCTATCGCCCGGGGAAAGTAGACCGTAGCGCTACAAAATAATTTATGTTCGGGGGCAAACCCCCCAAAAAAAACTAAAACCAATAAAAAAAATTTTTAGGGGAAAAAACCCCAAATTCCCCAAAACTATGAGGGGGGGAGGAGGCAAAAAAAAAATAGTAGTCCCAAAAAATTTTTAGAAACATGAAATTTCCCCCCCGGTCTCACAGACCGGTGATCCCCGGGGCAAAAGTTTTTTAAAAAAAAAAAAAAAATTTATTTAATATTTAAAAATAAAAACGCAAAAAAAAATATAAACAAAAACCCCCACCAAAAAAACTTAAAAAAACATTTTTTTAAAAATCTGAGAATTTGTATGCGGGGAAAAACATTAAAATTTGGGGGCCCTTTAAATTTCAGATTGGTTTAAAAAGGGGTATGAATCTTTTAACTGTTTTTTAAAAACCGAAAAAAAGTGAAAAAGTTTTAAACCTTAGCAGGGGCCCTTGGGGGGAATTTTAAAAGGGGGGTTTTTTTTAAAAGCCCAAAAAAAGGATCAAAAAAACCCCGGGGGGAAATTTTGTTTAACTGTATTAAAAAAAAAAACTAAAAAGGGCCCCGAAAAGATAACCCTTTTTTCCCCCACCGTTGAGCCTTTAACTGGGGTTTTTTTAAATGTCAAAGGGATTCCAAAAAACAAATGAATCGTAAAAATGTATTAAAACCCGCTAAGAAAACCTTTAAACAGAAAAATCCTTACCCCAAGACCGTTGAGCCCCTTTAAACCCCGGGGTGTTTAATGTCAAAGTGGATCACCAAAAACGGGAAAAGAATCATCAAATTTTTTATCACCGAAAATTTAAAAAACTTAAAACCCCGATAAACCCTTTGGTCCCCGCGTGGGGACTAAACCCCGGGAAATTTTTATTTTCCGAAAATGGATGTTTTTGGGGGAGGATAAAACCCCCAAAACCCTTTTTTTGAACATAAAAGTTTTCCTAAAAACCCTTTTGGGATAAGTTTTTTACATCTAAGATGTTTAATTTTGGGACACTTGGGGGTTTTGAGTTGATTAAAAAGGGGAAAGGGGGAAAAACATCACTATTTAATAAAATTAAAAAAAAATTTTTAAAAATAAGTATGGTGGGGAAAAATTTTTGTGGCCCCCAAGTCGATACTAAAACCCTTTAAAAACTCTTTTAAATGGTTTCTCTGTTAAAAACCAAATTTTTAAAACCTTTTTCCTTTTAGGGAAAATATGACCGTAACAATAAATCAGCCCGGGGGAATTTTAAACCCCAAATTTTCCCCCCAAAGATACACCCCCGTGTTTTTTTAAATTTTCTGATATTCCCCTTGTATTTAGTTAATATAAAAAAAAAACATGACCTTTTTTTGTACCGCTTTTTAAAAAATAGTACCCCAACAAAAAAAAAAAATTTTGAACATTTTTTTTCCCTTTGATTTCTTTATTAAAGTCAGTCTTTTGTAGTCTTTTATCCTCATCTTTGGGTTTTGATAAGTTGTAAAAAGAAAAAAACCTTTTTTTACCAACTATCTCAAATTTTTTTGTTCAATAGGTTTTTTTGGAAGGAAAATTTCCCAATTATAGCAACATTTTTAGAGACTTTAAAATTTCCCTTTGGGCCCCCTTTTAAAAAACTGAAAGGTAGAACTAAAAACCTTTGCTTAAAACAAATAGAAATTGTTGTCACAAAAAAAAAGCGGGGGGGTTTTTTATCTTTTTGGAACTGGAACGGAAAACATTTTTAGATTAAAATTTTTTAATAATAAAAAACACCCCAAAAAAAGAGTATTCTATATATTATTTCTTTTAAAAAATTTTTTTTATTACATATGGGGAAGGGATGCCCAAAAAAAATTTTGGGAAAAGGGTTTGAACAAAAAAAATCGGCTAAAAAATTTGAGGGGGAAAAAGGATTAATGAAAATTTCCCTTTTTTTCAAAAAATGTATGTATTTCTTTATTCTTATCCCCTGTATGAACCCTTAAATTTTGGCCCCCAATTTCTTTTTTCCCTTTTGCCCCATTTTCCCCCAAAAAACTTGGTTAATTAAATTTTCTTTTTTTGATAGATTTTTTAAATATTTTTTTCGTTTTTTGTACAAATTATAAGGGGGGAAAGTCAGGCCCAAAAAATTATTACTTTAAAGACAATTTATACACCCCCATTTTTAAAAGGTTTTTTTTCATTTTTGGGTTTCTAAGGCCCCTTTTTTTAAAAAACCAACATTGGGGTTTTAAAAGGTTTCGTTTCAAATTTCGGGGTTTTTAAATGGGGAAAAAAAGTTATTTTATTTAAAAATTAATCCAAAAAAATTTTTAAAGGAAAAATTTTTCCCTTTGAAAAAAACCCTTCAGGGCATTTGGGAAAAATAAATTAAATTAAAAAAGAAAGTTTTAAAAATTTTTACTTAAATTTTTAAAAAAAAAACTTACCTAGGGGAATAAAGAAAGTCCCCAAATAAAAAAAAATTTAAAATTTGTGTAAAAATTTTTTTTTTAAAAAAAAAAAAATTTACGGGTTTTGGGGAAGGTTTTTAAAAAAACCCCCTCCCCCCCCCCCCCCCCCCCCCCCCCCCCCCCCCCCCCCCCCAAAAAAAGGGTAGTTTCTCCCCTTTTTACACAACAAAATTATAAGAAAATTTTTTTTAAAGTTTGGGCGTCCCCCCTTTTAAAAAAACGGGGGGGCAAGCGCCCTCAGGGCTAGTGGGGCTCCCTTTAAAAAATTTTTTTGGGGTCTGCTGGATTGAACCAAGGGCCCTTTTTAAAAACCCCTTTCTCGCCCAAACCCTTTGATGCTGTCTTTTTAAAAAGGGTAGGTTTTAAACCCCCGGGCTTTTTGGGGGCCCCCCAGGAAAAAAAATTTAAAGGGTTTTTTGGGGGGGGACCTTGCAGGCCCAAAAGGGAAAAAAAAAAGGGGCCCTTTCCCCACCCCCCATCCCCCTTTTTGTTGGGGGGGTCATCCCAAAGTTTTTAATTTTTATTTAAATTTTCCCCGGGTGGGCCCCGTCTTGCATAAACCAAATATTTTGGGGGTGTTTTAAAAATTTTGGGGGAAACCCCCCAAAAAAAAGTTGGAAAAGGGGGCCCTTTTTTTAAAACTGTAAAATTAATTGGGGCCCCCAAAAGTATTGGTAAAAAATTACAAACAAAAATTTTTACCAAAAATTTTTCCCCTTTCCCCCAAACCATTGAAAGAAAACCCGGTTTTTTTGGGGAAAGATCCTATGGGGGTTTTCCCCCGGTTATCTATTGACCAAAAATTTTTTGGGGGTTGGGGGGGAAATTAAAAATCATGGTTCTTTTAAAAATTGGTTCATCTGTGGAAAAAACCTTAAATTAAGAAATTTTGATTTTGAAAACCCAAATTTTTTTTTTAAAAAAACCCCCAAAAGCTTTTGGATTCAAGGAAGGGTTTTAAAAACCGGAAAGGGAAACCCGTGGGGTGAAAAAACCCCCCTTTTTTTATTGGGGGAAAGGGGGTTTGTTGTTCACTTTGATAGTCAAAACTGAAAAAAAAAAAATTGAACTGCAAAACCCAAAAAATTTTAGTACTTTTTGTTTGGGAAAGGTTCCCGATATGACATCCAATATGGATTCTTCCCCCTTTGGGTTCTTAAAAAAGGGGAAAAGTTCCCCCCTGAAAATTTTTCCCCGGGAATTTTTTGGTTTGAAAGCTTTTCCGTTCTGCCCCGTCGTCCCCCCAATTTTTGAAAAATTTTTTTAAAAATTAAACCCAAGGGGTTTTGGAAAACCCCCCCCCCCAAAAACAGTCCCCTTTTCCGCCCAGCCGTCCCCCCTTTTCCAAAAATTCAGGGGCCCCCCAAATTTTGGGTCCCCTGTTTTCCCAAATTTTGGGGGGTTTGGGAAAATTGGTAATTTTCATTTTTTCCCCCTTTCCTGTTGCAAAAGGAAAAAAAAAACAAAAAACATAAAAAAATTTCCCCAATTTAAAACCCCCAAACCCTACATTTTTAAATTAAAAGTATTTGGGGGTCCCCAAAATAATTTTATATTCCCCGAAGAAAAATTTTTTAAAATTTTATTATTATTTAAAAAAAGCAAAAACAAAAGCCGGGGTTTTTTAAACCCCCCCCCCAAAACCCCCAAAAATTTTTAACCCCAAAAAATTTAAAAGGGGGAAATTTTGCTTTATTTTTTTATTAAAAAAAATTTCCCCCTCCAAAATTTGGGGAAAATTTAAATTGGGGGAAAGATTTTAAAAATTTTTAAAGTGTACAGCACTGTTGAGTAGGGCCAAATAATGGCTGCTGACAATGCGGGGTCAGCCCCCTGGGGTTTTTTCCCCGGAAAAGGGGTTTTAGTTCGGGCCTCGACTCGAAAAAACACGTATTTCCCCTTTGGGGCGCTTTTTCCCTTTTTTTTAAAAAAATTTTCTTTAAATTTTTTTAAACAATAATGTAATCCTTTCTTTATTTTCTTTCCCGGGGGAAATTTTTTTTCCCCCCCTTTTTAAAACCCCAACAAAAAAAATTTTTTTATAATTGTTAAAATTTAAATTTTAATAAAAAACCCCGTTTTTTTTTAAAAATTTAAACGTTGTTGAAAAAAAAATTTTTTTTTTTTTCCCCAAATTTTTTGGTTTTGGGGGGGTTTTGGGGGCCCCGGGGGTCCCCCAAAAAGATCCCCCAAAAACGGTCGCGTTACACCAGGAAAAAAAAACCCAAAATTTTTAAAAGCTTAAAAAAAAAAATGTTAAAATGAATAAAATTTTATTGTTTTTTTAAATAAAACTGTTCAGAGTAAAACAGTTTAAAAAAATTTTTAAAAATTAAAGGGTTTTTTAATGTAGTAAAACCCTGGTTTTATGTTTGGGGGAAATTTAAAACAGTTGTTTTTATTCGTTTTTTTAATTTTAAAAAACCACTTTAAAATTTAAAAATTTTTCAAAATTTTTTTTTCTTTTTTTTAAACGTTAAAAAAAGGGGTATGTTTTTGCGGTGTTTAACATAAAAAAGTTTTTTTTTGGCCCTTTAAAATTTTTAAAAAAGGGCCCAAAAAAAATTTAAATTTTTTCCCCTATTTTTTTTTAAAAAAGGGTATAACAAAAGCCCCAAAAAACTCCCAAAATTTTGGGAAAAAAAATTTATTTTTTCTGGTTTTTAAAAGAATATAATTTTTTTGGTTTTAAAAATAAATTTTCAGCCCCGATGGGGGGGGAAAAACTAAAGGGTTTTGGGGTTTTTTCCCCAAATAAAATTTTTGCCCCTTTTTTAAAGTCTAGAGCAAAAATATTTTAAAAAAATTGGAACACCTTTAGTAAACACCAGTATAGTAGCAAAAGGGGTTAAAAAACCCCTCTCACAAAGGTTTTGTTTACTTTTATAGAACTTTTTTTTTTTTAAAAAAATCAAAAATTTTGGCCCCTTTTCCCATGAAAAAAACTAATTATTTAAATTTGGGTGTTGAACATTTTTGGGTTACAAACCCCTTTTAAAAAAATTTTTCACTTTTGTTAAAAAAAACCCTTTAAAAAATTTTTAAAAAAAAATTATATTAAATTTTTATTTATATATATATATATTTATATATATATATTTTTAATAATATTTTTATATTTAAAAATTAGTTTTTAATTTTTTTTTTCCCAAAAAAAAAACCCAAATTTTTTTTAAAATTTTTAAATTTTTAAGACATTTTTCCCTTTTAAGGGGGTTTAAAAATTTTTAAAAAGGTTTTTGGCCCCCTTGTTTTATGTAATAGTTGGCTTTCTTATTTTTAAAATTTTTTTTAAAAGGGTTTGCAATGTAAAATCTTTAAATACTACTAATTTTAAATTTTTTTTTAAATTTTATAAGTGGATTTTAAAAACTAAAAAAAAAAAGTAAAAAAATTTTTAAAAATAAATTATTTAAATTTTGTTTTATTTCTTTTTGTTTTTTGGGAAATTTTCCCTTTTTTTTTAAGGGGAAAATTGAGGAAATCACATCTGATCTCCTTATCTAAAATTGGGGGAATACCCCTCCTGTTTTAAAAAAATAAAAAAAAAAACCCCTTTCCCCACTGTACCGGATTTTAGCAAAAAAACCCCCCCCAAAAAGGGGGGTTTCCCGGGTTTTGGGCCCAAACCCCCCCCAAAAACTACGGAATCTTTAAATTCCTCATCTCTACGAAATATTCCAAAATTTCCTGTTTTGTGTTTTTTGGCACCCGGGGAATTTTAAGGGGCCCACAGAATATCACAACAAAGTTGTTTTAAAATATAAAAAGATATAAGTAGGGGGAAAAAGTTTTTTGTTGTATACGCAAAAAATACACTAAAACAAGATTACCATTTTGATAATTAAAAACAAAATAAGACAAAATTTACTTTTTTTACTTATTTTACACCCCCCGGAAAAAATTTTTTTTAAAATTTATTTGAAATTTTTAAAAGTTTGTGGGGGGCTAGATTTAAGTTTTTTTAAAAAAAACCCCCTTTTCTATAAATCTTTTTAAATTTTCCCCTTTTATTTTTTTTACTGATTAAAAATTTTAAAAAAAAATATTTTTTAAAAATCTTTAATTTTAAAACATTAAAAAAAATTTTTAAACAAATTTTAGATACCCAAAAAGTAAAATATTTTGTTTTTGACTGAAAGTAATTTTTGAAAAAAGTAAATTTTCTTATGTATGAAATTTTGTTTTTCGGTTATTTTTATAAAATTTGGAAAAAAACCCCTTTTTTTTAAAAATGTTTTTTTTTCATTTGGGGCATTTTTTTGAGAGGAAAAAGGAATAGGTAAATTTGCAATAAAAAATTTTTTATGTTTCGGGGCCCGAAGTTGTATTTTTCCCGGGGTGCATCTTAGGGTTAAAGGGGTTGGGGGTTTGGTTTTAAACTTTCCCTTGCCCCCTTTTAAAATTTTTTTAGTTCTGTTAAAAATTTTCTTGTTTTAAAATGAAACCTTTAAATTATTTTTTTTAAAAATAAATTAAATTTTTTTTTTTTTTTAGGGGCCCTTTTATTTTTAAAGGGGTTTTAAAAAATTTTTAAAAAGGAAAAATTTTTTTTTTAAAAACGCTGTTTGGGGGGAAAAAAAACTTTGGGAAAAAGGGGGCGGTATATATAAAAATTTTTTCAATTTTTGCTACCCCGATTATGTAGTAATTTTTAAAAGGGAAAATTTTTTAAAAAGGGGTTTTTAAAAAAAATTAAAAATTTTCATTGTTAAATTGTTTTACACTGTTTTTGCCCTTTTTAAAAAGGGGGTTTTAGGTTTATTTCCCAAATTAAAAATTTAAAGAAGAAATAAATAAAAACGTTTGTTTTATTAAAGAAAATCTTTACCCCTTATTTTTGCCATTTTTTCCATTAAGAAGCATGTTGTTGAGACCTATTTTAAAAAAAAGTTTTTTTTAAAAAATTTTTAATATAAAAAAAAATTTTGGGATTTAAGTCAAAAAAACTATTAAAAAAATTTGTAGGGTTTTTAGAAAGAGAGAAGAACTTGAATTTTAAAAAGAAAATTTTTGTTTCTTAGACTTTTTCGCTATATACGTTTAAATTTTTTTTTTCTTGTGTAATCTAAATGTAGTTTCAATAATTAGGGTAATTTTAAAAAAATAATGAGTCATATAATTTTACATTTAAATTTTTTAATAGGCTTGAAGTGTAATCTTGTGTGAGTTTAATATGTAAATACTTTTTTTTAATTTTAAATTTTTGGGGACTGTATATTAAATTTTTTATTGTAAAATTAAAAAAAAAGGGTTATTGGAAGGGAAAAGCTAAAATTTTTTTCTACGGGCTGCGAGCATTTCAAAAAATGTATTATTGGGTACAGAGAAAAAGTTTTGGGGAAAATTGTAAAACAATATGCTCTAAAAATGTTATACGGGGGTTTTAAAAAAACCCCCTTTTTTTCATTCTTAACAAAGATTACAAAAAAAAAAATTTAAAAAATTTTTTAAATTTTAAAGAAAAATTAATATTCAAAAAGGTTTTATCTAACATCAAAGGGTCACACTACTTCGAAACTTTTTTTTCTTCCTTTTTTCAATTAAATTTTTCAAAATGTTGAAATTCGTTTTTGGGTAACCATCCCCCATCCCCGCAGATGTTATAATGAAATGCTAATGATTAGTAGTCGGTTCCAAGTTAAATTTTTAAAAAGGGGGGGGGGTTTTCTAGAGGGGGGCCAAAGGGTTAAAACCCCCCCACCAACCAATTTTTATCAATATTAATTTTTTTACTGGTAGCCAAAAAAATTTTAAAATACTACACTTTCAAAAAAAAAAAAAAAAATTTTTTCATATTTTTTTCGTTCTTTATTGTTTTAAAAAATTAATTTTTGGGGGTTTTTTTTGACCCAAAAGGTTTTTTTTGAAAAATTTTGCACGTGGTTTCAAGCTCTATGTACTGGGGGGGATCGGAAAGTTATCTGATTTTTTGGGGTAATATTGCAAAAATTTAAAGTTAGGGTCCCCCACTTTAAAAAAAAAATTTTTTTTTCTTAAACAGGGGTTTTTTACAGTTTTTTTTTGTTTTTCCCCCTAAAATTTTTTTGTAGTTCAACCTAGTACCCTATTGCTTTTTTTTAAAACAGAATGATGACAAAAAAAAAAATTTTTTAAAAATTTTTTTTCTCAAAATTTTTTTTTAAGAAAAGGGGAATTTTCTAAAAAATTTTTTTTTTTATTTTTTCTTTTCCCTTTTTTTTTAAAAAAGGGGGTTTTGAGTTGTTGTAAAATCCAAAAAAGACTAAAATTTTTGATTTTAAAAAATTTTTTTTTTTTTTTTTGAAATTAAAATTTTTGGAATTTTGGGTTTTTTTTTATTTAGTATTAAAGAAATTTTAAAAAAGTTAACGCAAATTTACAAATCCTCTTTAAAAAAAATAATAAGGATACCCCGGGTTTTTTTTCATTTGGGGAAAACTTTTTTTTTGACTTTCGATGGGGAAAAAAAATTTTAAATGTTGGAGACACTTTTTAAAATTGCATTTTTCATTTTTGAAGGGTAAAATTTAAAGAGCTTTTTTGAAAAAAAGTAGATATAAACCCCCTTTCATAAAATTTTTTAAAAAAAAAACACTCATAAAAAAATGTGAAATTGGCCATTTTAATTTAAAGAATTATTTAAGAAAAGGCTAAGATCAATAAAACCTTACGATTTAGAGGGAAAAAAAAGTAATCAATTAGGGTTTTTTTTTTTTGAACTGATAAGTGGCCCCCGGGGAAAAAAATTTTTTTTAAATTAAAATTTTTTTTTAGAACAATGTCTGTCAAAAAAACAAACGGTTTTAAATTAAGAGCGCTGTTTTCCCCCTTTAGCTGTGCTTACAACAGCTTCTCCTCCCCCCGTCTTGTATGAAGCCTGTTTACTTGACACCAGCATGAAAACTATTTCACGTTAGTTTTACATCGGGGTAAAGTATGGCAGTTTTTTTTAATTTTATGGGGGAAAAAAGGGGCTAACTTTTTACAATTTTGGGGGCTTCTCACAGCTGTGCTTACAATGCTTCTCCTCCTCAGTCCTTGTATGATGCACATGTTTACTTGACACCCCCCCTGAAACTATTTCACGTTAGTATTACAAAAAAGGCTAAAGTTTTGGCGGGGTATTTTTATTTTATAGGCGGAAAGGGGGGGCTAACTTTTTTAAAAATTTTGGGGGCTGTTCTCATCAGCTGTGCTTAAATAGCTTTTTCCTCCCTCAGTCCTTGTATGATGAAAAAGTTTACTTGACCCAGAAAAGTAAACATTTCACGTTATTTTTTTCAAAAGGCTAAAGTTTGGCAGTTTTTTTTTCATTTTTAGGGCCCCGGGAAATGGGATTTTAAATTATTTTTAGGGGTTTTTCTTAAGGGGCTTTTTCATAGGGGTTTTAAATTTCCCCTGTAAGTCTTCTCTTAAATTTATTTAATCTTTTGAAACATATGTGGAAAGTATTTTTCATTTTGTTTTTAAAACGAGAAATTTTTTTAAAAAAAATGCTGTCAAAGAATTGTTAAACAGATCTTAACACTTGATAGGTTTTTTTAAGTTTTTTTTAATAAGTTTGAACCCCTGCCCCTTTAATAAAAAAATCCTTTTTCTCCGTAATATGTGAAATTTTCAAGTGCGGGGTTAAAATTTTGAAAAACACATTCCCCCCCCCCCCGCAACATTCTGTTTTTTTAAATTTTTTACTTCAGTTATATTTAACGGGCCCGTGTCCCAAAAAAAAAATGTGCGATTCCCCAAAGCAGATCCCCAGAAAAAAATAAATACTTCGGGGTAAAAATTACTGAATGTTTTTAAATTAATTTTTTTTTAAAAAGTAGTCAAAAAAACCCAGGGAAAAAACCCAAAAATAAAAAAGGGGAATTTAAAATTTTTTAAAAAAGGTTAAGTGTAAAAAGGGGGGCCCTGGGGCCCCTTTAAATTTCCCCATTAAAAAAAAAAAAATTTTTTATTTCATTTCATTTCATTTATTTTAGCAATCTAAAAAAACATTGCGTTAAAGTTTTTTTAAACAAACACATCCTGTATTCGCAACTATAAAAAGAAATGACTTATTTGTAGTTTTTAAAAATAAAATTTGGATAATAGGGGGAAAAAAAGTTTTGGGGGTGTAACTAGAAGTAATGGGGGTGACTTTTTTAAAAGAAAAAAAACCCTTTATTGCTTGTTACCAAAATTTTTTTTAATATATTTCCAATTTAAATTATAAGCAGAAAAAATTTTTATCTCGATGTAACAATGCATTTTGACATTTTACCAGGAAAAAATGTACGCGAGTTGTTTTAAATTTAAAACCCTTTTAAAAACATAAAAAAAATGGAGTTTTTTTCCCCCAAACAAATTTTTTAACGCTGCCACCCCCAACCCCCGATCGTTAATTAATTATCCAGTGCCCATCAAAGGTATTTTTAAGGGGGGGGGGGGGAAATGATGTGATTGGTTTTTTAAAAAAAGGGAAATGTGCCCTAACCCCCTTTTAGAGAAATCCCCCATCAATACTTTCTTTAAAAAGGGGGGGGAATTAAAAAATTTTTCTGAATAAAAAAAATTCTTTTTTTTAAAAAATTTTAAAAAAAAAATTTTAAAAACTTCTGTATGTAGTGAAAAGGGGGTACCATACTATTGAATGTCCTTGTTTAAAAAGTCAACCTTTAATTGATATTTATTATAAAAAAAAGCGCTTTATTCACAAAATTTTTAAAACTAGGGCTAAAAGTGGGAAAAAAAAAACCTACAACAAAAAAGATTTAAAAAAAACCCAAAATTTTTTATTTTTGATAAAGCAAAAAAACTAGCGTTTTAAGAAAAAAATTTTTTGAATGTGCGCAGGGGGGGGGAAAAAAATTTTTTTGAGAATTTTTATATATATATAGGGGGTTTTTTAAAAAAAATTAAAAAAATTACCCCTTAAAAAATTTTTGATAAAGTTTTATCCAGTTTTAATTTAAAAAATTTTTTTTATTTTTTTAAATTTTAAAAACACTCACACGTTAACCCCGCACTTTAAAAAGTTGTATTGTCTTGCAAACCCCTTTGGGGGGAAAAAGGAGCTTTTGGGGGGGTTTGAAAAAGAGTTATTTCTATTTTGTTTTAATGAGGGTTGGGTAATAATAGGGGGGTTTTAAAAATTAAAATTTCCCAAAATTGCCGGAAAATAGAAATTTTAAAAAAAATTAAAAAGGGAAAATTTTTTTAAAAATATTTTTAAAAAAAAGTTTTTAAAAAAAATTTTTTTTTAATTCCCAAATTTAAAAAAAGGGGGTTAAAAGGAAAAAAATTTGTTTTTAACTAATGTTTGCAAAAACACAAAGCGGGTTAAAAAAAAAAATTATTAAGGCACCGGCTTAAAATTTTTTTTTTAAAGAGAATAAATCTAAATATTTATGAAATATTTTTAAAATTAGAAATCCCCTAAAAATTTTTAAATCTATAGGGAAAATGATTACTAAAATGGGGGGGAAAAATTTTTTTTAAAAGGGATTTAGGGTTTTAAAAATTTTTGCTTAATAAAACGCAAAAATTTTTTAATTTTTTTTTTTGAAATTTAAAAATTTTTTCCCCAAAGGGCTTTTAAAAAAATTTCCCCAAAAATTAAAACTTTTTTTGAATTTTTTAAAAAATTTTTTATACAACACGTTTCTTATAGGGAAAAAAAAATTAGTTAAAATTTTTTTACGAAAAAAGAATTATCATTTTTTTAAAAAACAAAAAGTTAGCTTAACATAAACAAAAGACTTTTCATTTTTAAAAACCTTTTTACATTTTTTTTTTATGTAATAACTTTTTTTTTAAATAAAAGGGGCCCCCCTATCGAATAGTTTCCCCCCGTAAAACCCCCTTTCAAAAGCTCTTCCCGTGTAATGATATATCTTTCATACTTTTTGGGGGGTTATGATATTACAGAACGTGTTTTCTAAAAAAATTTTTTTAACTACCCCGTACAGCAAAAATCTATTATATTCAATTTGGGGTTTTTTGTGTGAAAAAGGGTTAAAATTTTACTAAACTATTATTAGTGGGGCAAGTTTTGGGGTGTTGTACTGATTTTGTCAGGGGCACTTTTTAAATTATCTCTAAGTGTTCTATTTCTTTTTATATTTGGGGTAACTTTTTAAACCCCAAATTAAAAATTTTCAAAGTTTTGACCTCAGTTGTTTTAACGAGAATTTTTATTATTTTCGAAAAAAAACTCTGTACTCTGAAATACAATTTAAAAAATTTTTTTTTAAAAATTTTTGGGGGAAAAAAAATTTTTCATTATTTAACTGTGTTTTTTTTTAAATTTTATCTTAAAAAATTTTAAAAAATTTAAATTTATAACTTAAAAAAAATTATTTTTTTTTAATCAAAATTATTTGAAATTTTTTTTGAATTTTAAAACCCTTGTGGCTAAAAAAAACTCTTTATGAGCTTATTTTGGGGAAATAAATGTGCTATAAAATTTTTTAAAAAAAATTTTTTCTATTTTTTTTTAAAATTTTTAAAAAAAATTTCTTCCCTAACGGGAAAAAAAAATTGAATACAATATGGTTTTAAAAAATTTTCTTTTTCCCCAAATTTATATTATTTGTGTTTGAAAAAATTTTTTTTGGCCTTTTTTTACATTGTTTTACTCCTCAATTATTTTGAGGAAATTTTTTTCTGTAAGAAAAAACAGTTTTTTGCACGGGGAAAAATTTCAAAAGAATAAAACCCCTTTACAAAGTGTAAGGGGGAAAACCCAAAAAAAACTTTTTTTAAAACCTATGAAAGGGGGTTTTCAGACAAAATTAGTCCAGCTACAAAATTTTTTCAGTTCAGAGAAATCCATAATTTTTCCACGTAAAAAACAATTAAGTTTGTTATAAAATTTTTCCCAACTTAAAATTTTTTTTTTTACTTATTCAATACAAAAATTCCCAAATTATATGTTATATTTTTGCTTTACTATAATATCGTAAAAAGCATTTTAAAAAAAAAAACAGTAATAAATAGTATAAAAAAAAGGGAAAACATATAAAAAAAAATTTAAATTTCATAACACCATTAACTGTGTTGATTATTTTTTCTTTACTATTCTTTTACCTTTTAATAATTTTATTATCAACGATGAAAAATTTTAAACTATTGAAACCTGACACATTGGGAAAATTTTTTCAACTTATATGCTAAAAACCAAAAAAAAATTCAAAAAAAAGCTAAATTTTTTTTGAGAATGTGTAAACCTAAAAAACCCCCAACCCTTTCCTCTGGGGTTTTTTGTTTTTGTTAATTTAAAAAGAAAAATAGAGAAAGAATTAAAAAAATTCGTTTTGGGGTTTTTTTTTTAAAAGCAATGAAAATTTTTGCGCAAAAAGTGTATAGTGTAAAATAAAATTTTTAACTATAAAAGATTTTTACATTTAAAAAAAATGTTTAAGAAAACCGGGTTTTAAAAAATTTAAGTATGCAGTTTAAAAAAAGTGTATTTTTTTTCCTTCGTTCCACAAAAAAAAGGGGGAGTTAACATTTCTTCATAAAAATACGTTCTATATAGCGGTGGGGAAATTTTTTGGGTTGAAAAAAATGTACAGTTTTTTAAAAAATTTTTTTTCAAACTTCCCAAAAAAAAAGGGGTTTTTTGGGGGGGTTTTTTTAAATTTTTTAAAACTTTCACTATTCGTTTTCGAAAGATTCATGTTTTCATTTCGGTATAAAAATTTAAATTTTTAAAAAAAGGACAAATCTAAAAATTTTTTAAATGTTTTTAATTTTTTTTTAAAAATTATGTGATAATATTTTAAAAAAAACCCGGGGGGTTGAAAATATTATAATCATGAATAATTGTAAAAATAATTTGTAATCATGAACAGGTTTAATTAAAAAGGTTACGGACATATTTTCATTGCTTTTTAAAATTTTTAAAAAAAAATTTTAAAAAACCGGGGTTTTTTGAATTGACCTCTACCATTTTCCCTTTAGCTAAAAAAAAAGATTCCTAATTTAAAAATTTTTTTAAAAAAGTAAAACACAAAATTGCAGCAAAGATTTTTTTACTGGGAAATTTTTAATGGGTGGGAATTTTTAAAAAAAAAATTTACAGTGTTGTGTCTCAACTTCTTTTAAAAAAATTTTGTAAAAAACCCTTTCCCGCCAAAAAAAAACTTAGGGTTGTTTTGTGTCATGTAACAAACCCCAAAAAAAAATCCCCCAGGGGGGGCTTTAGAAAAGTCTTGTCGCAACATTGTTTTTTGGGGCTGAAAATTTTTTTTTTATGTTTATAAATTTTAAAAAAAAATTTTCCCCCCAATTGGGATTTTTTAAAGTTTTTTTTTTCTACGATGCAAATATGTTAACACTTTTCAAACAAATAATATTTATTTTTGCAATTTTAAATACATCTCCCCTTGTTTTTTTAAAACTTATAATATTTAATAGTGATTGTTTTTGCCCGAAAAAATTTGGGTTTTAACTGGGGGCAATTTTAAAAAAAAAGATCAATTTCTTGCACTCGATGTTTGTAACAAAAAACCAATTTTTTTAAAAAAAAATTTTTTAATTTAAAACCCCACATAGATTCTTCCGTTTTCGGATTATTAAAAATTTTTTGATTAATTAAAATTAAAATGTTTTTTAATTTTTTTTTGAATTCCCCCTTTTTCCTAATAGTGTCCTTTTAAAAAAGGGGGAAAACCATACTGAAAAAAAATTTCCCCGGTTTTAAAAAAATCCCAACATAATTAAAACACATTTGGTACAAAACTGCTTTTTGTTTTTGACAATTTTTTAAAAAATTTATACAGTAAAAACCACTTTTTCTTGGAAAATAAAAATTAAAACCCGGGGGGATCTAGACACTTTTTAGTATCCGTGGTACAACCCCTTTTCAAGGCTTATAAAACCCTTCCCATTTGATATAAATTTTTAAAAAATTTTTCCTAATATTTTATATTCAAATGAAAAAAACTAAACCATTTGGGAAAATTTTTTAAATTTTTTGGGAATAAAAAAACTACTTTTTAAAATTTATGTCCTAATTTTATTTTTTTTCACAAAATTTGGGGGTAGTACAAAAAATTTAAAAACCCTTCCCCTTTAATAGCAATAGAGATATACATTAATTAAATATAATTTAAAAATACATGCCCCCCAAATGCATGGTATAAAAAAACATTACTTAAAAAATATACCAACATGAATAAAAAAAAAAGTCAAAAACCCTAGTCGGGAAAAAGGGGTAATTGGGGGACCGAATTTCTTTTTGCTTTGGACCTTTTTAAAGTATAAAAATGTTCAAGGCTTTTTCCCGTTGCCGTTTTTTCCGTTTTACCTTTTTTTCCCCCCGGTTTTTAAAAAAATATTTTCAAGAATTAAATTTTGGTTTGGGGAAACCCCTGAAACTTCTTTTCTATTGAAAAAATACATCTAGTTTAAAGGGTTTTCAGTGGGGGTAGTCTATTGAGGGCCCCAAAAAAAAAAGCGGTAAAATATCAAATTAGAAGTACAAGGGGGGGGGTTTTAAAACCCAAAAAAAAATTTTCTGGGGTTCAAACCCCTTTTTAAAAAGCTTCTATAATTTTGTTTAAAAAAATTTTTTAAAAGTCAATAAATATATGACAATTAAAAAAAGATTTGAATTTTTTACAAAAACAAAGATAGTATTTTTTTTGTATGTATCGCTGTAGCAGGGTATATCTAAAAAAAAAATTTTTAAAAAAGAAAAAAAAAAATGACTTTTATAACATTTTATAGAATTAATAGTATTTTAAAAACATGATGGAAAAAAAAAAAATACAAATTTTTAAAAAAAAAGATAAAATTAAGAAAATTGTAAAAAAAAAAAAATAAATCTTTTTTTTAAAAATTTTAATATCTATTTTAAAAAACAATTGTATTATAAGCGCAAAGCAAAAGGGGGTTGTCTTTTAAAAAAAAAACAAATTTTTTTAAAAGAAAAATGTTAAAATTTTTATAAATTTAAAATTTTTAAAAAAGTATTCTCAAATAAAAAATATATTTAAAAAAATTTTTTAAAAAAGTTATGCTATTAGTTACTCGAAAAAAAAAAATTAAAAAAATATGTTAGGAAAAAAAAACAAGGTAGTTTTGTAAATTAAGCTAGATTTATTTAGTAATATGTCATATTTTAAAAATTATGTCCTTAAGTTATGTTTTAATTTATTTTTCACCCCCAAAAAAATTTTTTTTTTTAGGTAAAAATTAACCCCATTGTCACACTCATTGTTTTTGTTTCTCTAGAATTGATAGCTGAAAAAAGAAGTGCGGATTACTTACAGCATTGTCCCCCGGGGAAAATTTTTAAAAATTTTTTGGATATCTTATAACTATACGTCTAAAATGCAGTTGTAGTAAAAAAATTGTTTTTTAAAAATTTTTTTCTCTATACTTTCAATAAAAAATTTTTAAAAAAAAATTAGTTAAAATTTTTTAAAAATAATGTAAAAAAATATGGCCAATATTTATAGTTTTGATTTAAATTGATAACCACTTTTATTTAAAATTTCCCCCCTTGACCCCTTGGGGTGAGGTAGAAAAAAAATTTATTTTATTTAAGTTTTTCATACTTAAAGTGGCAAAAAAAATCAGCTACTATTTTTCTCATTTTTAGTGAATAAAAATTTTTTTTTTTCTTTTATATTTTTTTAAAATTTAAAAACAATTTGGGGTTTTTTTTTTAATAAAACTCAAGGGGAAGGCCCCCCGGGTGATTAGGGGCGTTTTGGTTAGTCCAGAGAGGTTTAAAAAAAGTGAGAAGCAGGAAATCTTTTTTAAAAAAATTTCAAAATTTTGGAAAAAAAAATTATAATTTTTACGATACGTTTTCCCCAAATTTTTAATAAAACCCCAAAAAAAGGGTTGCCCCCTGTCAGCTTAATTTCCCCCCCGATTTTGGGGAAAAATTTCGTTTTTAGTTCCTTTTTAAGGGGGCTAGTTATATATGCATATAAAGCGAGTCGGTGAACCCGAAAAATACTGTAAATTTAAAATTTTTAAATGAAAAATTTAAATCATAAAAGGGTTTTACACTTTTTTACCCCTTTAAATTCGCCAGAGTTTAAAAAAAAGCGTGTGAGTTCTTTTGTAAATCCTAGTTTTTCATGCAAAATAAAGCGACCCGGGGAAACCCCAAAAATACTGAAAATTTTTTAAAAAATTAGACCTTTAATTTTAGTTTAGGTACTTGACATTACTTGATCTTATTTTAAAAAGGGAGTGTTTAAAGACAGTTTGGGGGAAAATTCGTTAGTCAGTCTTAACCTATAAAAAAATTCCATTTTTGCTGCCTTTTCTTTCAAAAAAAAAAATTTTAAAATAAGGTAGGCTCCCAAGACTTAGATGTGAGGTTAAAAATTTTGAGGGTAAGAGTATTTATGTGATGTTTTTAAAATAGGGGGTAAGGTTTGCATGGGATTTTTTAAAATTTTGATCTTAGGTTTACCTTTTATCTGGAGTTAAACACTTTTTTTTCTTAAAGGTGTTTATCCCCCTTTTAAAATTTTGGGGGGTACGAAAAAAAAAAAACGGGAAAACCCATTTTGTAGGAAATAAAAAAAAAACATTTTCTTAGGATTTAGCCTTCGATTTTTGGGGGTACATATCTTGTAAGTAAAAGACGCACAGTAAGTCATTTTAAAATTTTTTTCAATGATTTCAGTAAAGAAAAATTTTTAGGTATCCCCCTTTTTTTTTTGTTTTCTAGTTTAAAACGGAACTGTGCCAAATTAAAAGTTTTAATGTAAAGGGAAAAAAAGGGGGGGAAATACTTTTTTTTTCAAAAAAAAACACTACCAAAAGCGACCAAAAAATTTTAAAGGGTTTTTTTAAACCCCGATAAATTTTCTTGAATAAAAAGATAATTTTTTATCACCCCAAAAGTAATCAAAGTGTTTGTTTAAACCCTGGGAAAATTTTGGGGAAAAGGGGGAATTTGGGGGGGGGTTTTTAAAAATGAAAAAGGGAGTTTCCCCTTTTTTAAGGGGGGTTGAGAGAATATTACGAGAATACTTTAAAACCCCGAAAAATTTGGGGTTTTAAAAGGGTTGGGGATCCCCCCAAAAATTAAAATTTTTAAACCCGGGGGATATTCCTTTGAAAAACAAAAAAAAACTCCCAAAGGGGACAATCTTTTTACAAGTCGACCTAAAAAATTTTTATCGGATGGGGAAAAATAGTTAAAAAAGGGGCCTATTGCGAAATTTTTATGCCAAACTTTAGGGGTTTAAAAGCCCCCAAACTATCATTTTTGGGGGCCCTAGGCTTGTTTTTTTTTGGTGTTATAAATTTAAATTTTGTTTAGTCAGCCAAAGTATGGTTCCTTGCTAAAAAATTTTTGCTAATGGGGGTTTTTTGGTGGGGAAAAAAAAATTTTAGTTGGTTTATCGTAAGATTCCTAAACGCCTATTCGGTAAAAAATTAAAAATTTAAAAAATACTCGGGGCCCCCATCTACTAATGCTATTGTATTTTTTTCCCCACGAAAAAAACCCCCCTATTTTTTGGGGAATGAGAAGAAAAATTTTTAAAAATTTATTAACAAATTTTTATTTGCAGATACTTTGCTAACGCTCAGCCAAATGCAGTTTTTTGATTTTACCGTCATCATAGTCTGTTCTTAACTAAGTTATGTTATAGGGGCCCCCTTGCACGGGGTTTTTTGCTTTTTTGCAAAAGGGGGTTTTTTATATATAATTCGGATAAAATTTTTTTTTGCCCGTTTTAGGGGGAAAACACCCCCATAAGATGGATGTTCCCCCCTAGAGTAAAAAAATTTTTTTCTATATTTTTTTACGTTAAAAATCAAATTTTTAAACTTTTCACAGAAAATTTAAGTAATCTAAGCAAAAAAAATGCCTTTTAAAAATTTTGTTTTATTATTTTTGTTTTCCCCTTTGGGGTTTTTGTTTATGTGGGCCCCAAAAAAACTTGTTTTAAAAAATTGGGGTTTTTTTAAGTAAAAAAAAATTTTTTTTACGACGGGAAAAATTTTTTTTGGGTTTAAATTTTGATTAGTAAAGTTTAAAGTCTCTCTAAAACTTTAAGACTTTATAAATACTTAAACATGTTTTTTGATTATTAAAAAATTCCCCCAAAAAAGGGGAAAGGGGGTTGTGGGGTTTTTCAAACCCCAAAAAACCCCTTTTTTAATTTAAAATTTTTTTTTCCCCTTTGACACTTCGAGATGTGAAATCTACATTTTTTTCCCCCGAGCCGGAAGGAATAGTTTTAAAAAGTTGGGGAAAAAAAAGGGGGAATGTGAAGTGAAAATTTTTTTTTTCCCCTTTTTAATAATACTCCAGCCCCCCGTATTACAGGAGACTTTTTGGGGGCTGGCGTAGACCCCCTTAAAAAAATTTTTCTATAAAAAGGAGCCCCCCCATGGCAACTTTTTTTTGTTGTTTTACAGCTACTGAATTTTTTTTGGGGCAGCAAATGTCGATGGTTTGTTATCTTACGCACATTTATTTTTTGAAAAAAATTTGCACACTTTATCACTGCACTCTCATGAATAAATTTTTAAAAAAAATTTAAGGGGAAAATTTTTTTTCGTTATACACTTTTTTTTGTTTTAAAAATTTTCAGAGTTAATTTGTAGAGAATAGGTCATTGTTTTTTTTAACTCTCCCTTCTAAGGTGGGCTGAAACCCCCACCAGGTACCCCTTGTCCCCCAAAAAGTTACTGAAATATGTAACTTTTTTGGATACTAACTCGAATTGCATTATATATTTTATAAATTGAGGTATATTATTATTTTATTTACTTTTAAAAAAAGGGGGGGGCCCCCCCGACAAAAAAGGGAATTTTTTTTTTTTCCGGGGGGAAAACGAATTAAATTTTAATTTTGTACTGCCCAGTGAGAGCAAAAGAGTAAAAATTTTTATCATTTCCCCGGGTTCGTAGATTTTGGGTAGTATTAAAATGTTTCCCCCTTCCCAAAAAAAAAAGGGGGAAAACTCTGTATCATTTTTTGGGGAATAAAAAAAGGGGGGAGGTGCGGTATTCGCTAAAAATTGGGGTTGCTAAAAATTTTAAAAAAAATTTTAAAAATTTTTAAAAAAATAAATTAATTATCTTTCGTAGTTAACGAAGCCTTTTTTTAAAAAATTTTTAAAATTTTTAAAAAATATCTTTACACTTGCTATTATTGAAAGCTTTTTTGAGTTGGGGGGGTTAAATTGACGATTTTTGCATTCTGAAAAGAGTGAATTTTTAAAATTTCATCCTGCGAAAACAAATGTACTCAAAAATTTTAAAAATTAGTTTTTTTTTAAAAAAATTTTTTTTTTTTAACAAAGGGCGAGTATTCTGACTTCATTAAAAAGGGTTTTTGAACAGTAAATTTTTCTACAGTTTATTTTATAAAAACAATTTTCCCAAAAAATTTTTTTTATTTTTGGGGTCAAATTATTTATCTTTTTTTAAACAATGAATTATTTTAGTTTAAAATGAAAATTTCTTCAATTCCACTAGGGGTCATGAAGTAAATTTTTTTTGGGGAAAAAGGGGAATTATGAATCCAATAAAAAAATTTTCTATGGGGGAAAAAAAAAGGGGGGTTAAAAAAACTGCTTTCAAAAACATGTATAACTATTTTAAAACTTTTTTTTAAATTAAAACCCCCCCAAATATTTGCTCCCCAAAAAAATAATTATGAGCCTAAAAAGGGTTTTTTATTGGGGGAAAAAAAGGGTTTTTGACATATTGTCAAACCTACGGGGCACAAACAAAAAAAACCCCATTAATGGGGGGTTTGTGTTTTTTTTTTTTTTTAAATTTTTTGATTACATAAAAAGTTTATGATACTTTTAAAGGGTTTTTTAAAAAAGAACACTTTTATAAGAGGGGTTTTAAAAATTAAAAAAAATTTCCCCTTTCCTTTTTTCCCCCAAAAAAAAATCTTTTTTAAACGAAAAAAAATGTTACCAAGGCAAAATTTTAATTTTTACGATATAAACATTGAAAATAAATTTATTTTCGTGGTGGGGAAAAATTTTTAAATAAAAGTGTTTTTGTCACGAAGTTTTAAAAATTTTTCCCTATAGGGAAATTTAAAAATTTTTTGAAACCCCCATCAGAATTTTAATTGTGGGGTTTTAAAAACAAAAAAATAATATAACCTCGAGTTATAAATTTTAAATTTTTAACGCTCTTTTTTTTACCAAATATTTTTTTATTATTAAAGATAAAAATTTTTGGTAAATACAGTCCGAAAAAAATTTTTTCCCCAGCTTTGCTAGATGTCTCCAAAGCTTTTTTTTCCCTTTGGTTTTTTCCAATTTCTCTTGTTTTTTAGTTTGTCTTTTTAAGTTAGTATCCAATGATTGAACGTTTTTTCTTATTTACCCCTTTCCCCCATACTTCACTTGATCCTTATATTTCAGTTTTCGCAGTTTTTACTTTTAACCTTTAAATCTTTGTGTTGACTAATGGTTCCCCAATTTTTAAATTTTTAAACCCTTTTTAAAAAAGTTTGGGTATTTATGGCAATGCTTCATTTTCACCCAAAAATTTTTTCATTTTTGGGATGCTTTGGGGCAAAAAAAACGATTTTTTGGGGAAAAAAAGACGTTAGAAATTAGGTAGAGTACGAGAAAAAGAAATTAAAAGGAAAAAAAAATTTTTTTTAAAAAAAAAAGAGAAATAATGCCCACTCTATACTTAACCCCATGGGAAAATTTTTTTTTTAAAATGTTAAACTTGATCACCTTTTAAAAAAAAAACATTTTTTTAAACAACCAAAAGGTTTTTTTAAAAAAAATTTAAAAATTTTTTAAAAAAACAATGAAATGAAAACCCCCGCTTAAAAAGGCAATCAGAAACAAAAAAATTTTAAAAATACAAAATATTTCCTTTATTTAACAGAAGCACTCGATTTTAAAATTAAAAATTTTTTTCCAATGCCCCCCGGGGGGGTTTTTAATTTTCCAAAAAACCCCCCGGGGCCCCCAACCACTATATACCTTAAAACCTCAGTTTCGCCCCGAAGCCAGAGCGTTTTTCGATGGGTCTGAAATTTTAATGGAACAAGCATCTGCAACCAATATGTACAACCAGTAAAATTATTTACTATAAGTAGTTTTTTTTCGATCCATTGAATATATGATAAAAATGTAATTATTTATTATTTTTTAACTTATTTAAGACATACATTTAAAATTGTTAGAAAAAAAAAACCGCCGCAATTTGTATTAACAAAAGGGTTTCAATTTTTGAGTTATTTTTAGCCTGAAAAGCCCTTTAATATAAAGATAGATGATTGTGTGAAGTTTGTCGTTACGGGCCTTCACGGCCCTACTATTAATGAATATTTTCACAGTAGATGAAGTGATACAGTACTTATCAGAATTATTTTGAATCCCGTGGTAGATATGAAGCCGCCCCTCGAGGCTGTGAAACATGGTAAACACCCTACTACACGTAAAGAAGCCGGGCCACTCCTCTTAAGTATAGTCCCAAAAAGGGTCTTGGCTTTGCAATTTTTTGGGTTTTTAACATTAGGGCTTTAAAATCTTATATGTAGCCCCGTCGTTAGGTAACCCGGACCGCTTAGCGTTAAGGAAAGCTTCGTCTCTTTGTTTCTGGAGGTGCTAAAAAAAATTAAAAGAAGCCCCGAAGTAGGTTGCTAGGTAACTATTTTTGAAACCAAAAGTTATTTAATTTATAAAAAGCGAGCCATTTTTCGTTTTAAAAGTTTTAAAAACACCAGAATGGCTTAAAGCAGTATTAGCGGAAAAAAGATGTTGAAAAAATGTATGATTATTAAGTTATTTAGTGAAAAATTTCTAAATCCAATCTTATGAACCACGAATTTATTGAATCGTTTGAAATTTTTTCTTCCCCAAAAGTTTTTTTTCCTTAAGTATTTAAAAAAAAAAAACTCTTTATCGTTTATGATTTATTACCTCAGAAGCTTTTATAAAAAAATTTTTTCAGTTAAATTTTAAAATTTGTTTCATTATTAATATTAAGAAACATACAACACTAAGTATAAACCTGGCTTATTAACATTTTAAAATTTTAAAATTCTTGTCATTGGTTATAATTTTTAAAGTATTTGACATTTTTTTAAATTTTTATACGCCTTTGGGTTTTTCCAAAAAATTTTAAAGTTTGCATGGGGTTTTTCAAAAACAAATTAAAAATTTTTCACTAAGCCGCCAAACTTTACATAATGAC
>NW_025778449.1:0-17669 GCF_021130785.1 Homalodisca vitripennis | reverse complement strand
CGTTAATAAACATAGTTGTTGATGAATTATATTGCGTAACTGAAGTAAATGCTTTTTTTGCTGCGTTGGCCTGAATAATTTATATGCTAACTGTTTTCTATTACCTGCAATATTCCATTCAACTAAATTACTTATTACTTTTAGACTACTGAAATGTGTTCACACAGTACAGTTATATTATAAAATAGTAAATGAATGAAGCAAAGATAGCAATTGATTTAACACTACAAGTAAATACGGCTCTTTAGCATCGGTTTGAACATGTAGGCCTACACGGATATTTCTACTCCACACTCTTTTTATTTTGGCCTATATATTTTTGTGTTGAGATCATTTTGTAATTTGTTGTGACATCAAATTTATAATTTAAATATTTTTTTAACAAAAGATTATGTTCATAAATGGTATTATTGTTTGTAATGTAATATGTTTTTTAATTTTCTTACTCTCGTTATGCAAGTGTCTTTGCATCTGGTTTTTGTAAGTATTTTATCTTAGCTAGCTTATCTAGCTGATAACTTTTACCAGCTTTTTTTATAACATTTTTGTACAAAATATTTTGGTGCATAAATTCCTGTTTTGAAGGTTTTATTTGTTTTAGGACCAATAATGGCTGAACGGACAAGGAAAATAATGATTATGGCTAGTATGATGATGGACGAAGAGGAACAATTAAATACAGAAAATAATGGGCTAATGAACAATTTTGAGGGTCAAACAAATGAAAGTGGAGCAGAAGACCCACAGCCACCAATTTTACCAAAATGCATTAAATGAGTTTACAACTGATAACCCTCAGCCAACCACTTCACAGGTTCATTCGTTAGTTAAACAACAAACAGAACGATCAGATTGGGTAGTTGGTTACACAAGTTCAACAAAAGTTAATTTAAGAAGAGTTGAATCCCGTAAATACTTTCCCAGTCCTGCTAGTGACTCTGAAGTCTCTGAAAAATTTTTTTCATCAGACTCTAGTGATGATTATGAACTCTCAAGTGGCGAAGAGTCAAGTATTGACAATTCAAATGCTCCACTTGTCTCCATAAGACCTAATGACAATACAACAGTTAATAATGATGAAACAGAAATCATTAATGTAACAAAAAAGGTAAAAAGAGAACACGACGTGTAAATGACTGGAAAAAGGTAAAAAATAAATTACTTAAAAATTCTGGACAAAGTTACACTTCAAGGACAGGAAAAACTGTTGACGCTCGAAAGATGGGGCCTACTTGTAAAGAGAAATGTATTTTATCTTGTCCAAAGAGATTGACAGAACATTTTAGATCCCAGCTCTTTAAAAATTACTGGGAATTAGGCTCATTCCAGCACCAGCGAGACTTCTTGATTTCGTGCATTGAACCACATATTCCAAAATATCGCCGCATATCTGCCGCAGAGCCAAGAAGGACTAATTGTGCTTTTTATGAAATGCACAATGATAAAAAAGTAAGAGTATGCAAAACGTTCTTGATTAACACTTTAGGAATAGTAGAGAGGACGATTCGTTCTTTAATTCAAGCCAAAGTAAGTGGAATTGGAATTGCACCTCAGGATAAAAGAGGTAAACATGAAAATCTTAAGAAGATCCCTGAAGAGGTTTTAGGATCTGTCAGAAATCATATTAATTCAGTTCCTCGCATTGAGAGCCATTACATAAGGAAAAACACCTCAAGAGAGTTTATAGATGGTGGGTTGTCTATTGCACAGGCACTATTCTGCTGAACGTTCTGCTGCTAACAAACCAGCAGCTAACTACGATACATATTCACGTATATTTAATACTGAATTTAATATAGGTTTTTTCTTGCCAAAAAAAGACCAATGTGATGAGTGTGAAGCTTACAAAAATGCCATTGGAGAGCAAAAGATACAGCTAGAAGAGAACTTTCAAAAGCATCAAGAAGAAAAAGAACTAAGTAGAGCGGAAAAAGCATCAGATAAGGAAAAGTCTAAAAATGGTGAAATAAAACTAGCTGTGTACGATTTGCAAGCAGTCTACCAGTACCTATAGGTCAAACATCAGCATTTTTCTACAAGTTACGGCTCAATTGTTTCAACTTTACAGTGAGTATCAGTACTATTTTATTTGCATTAACAGCTTTATTTTTTGCATTATCTACAATTACATTGTATTATTCAAGACATTTTCAAATGCAAATCGAAATATAGAAAGAGGAATTCTAGTATTTTAAATTGTTGTGTTTGCATAGTTTAAATATTTCTGTTCAATCTCCAATTATGTCATGACAAAGTCAATATTTCCCCCTTTTTTACAGGTATCTGAAATTGGAAACTGACACAAGCTTTTGCTTTTTTTGGCATGAAGGACTCGGAAATAGAGGTGCGAATGAAATAGCAACCTGCGTGTATAAAATATATTGAAGAGGTGTCAAAAAACAAGCCTGGTCAAGAAATAATTTTTTACTCCGACAATTGTGGAGGACAACAAAAAAAATAGGTAAGAGCAAAGAAAGTGCCTGTGATTGGTTTTTTTAACTGAATTTACTAAGTGATTGATAATAAGAAACTCCCAGAATGATACACTGGTTTTAGCCTTTGTGCAGCATATATTTAAGATATAAAAAAATATGCTTTAGTAATAAGTGTTACATATCGTTTTTTATAATAATAATATTATACACTTACTGGAGTATTGTTTTTTTATAATTTTTACATGAATAAAAAATTTGTAATGTTGATTTTTCTTTTTCTGAGGTTCACTCCACGTAGATTTTACAAGACTTGATATATTAAGATACTTTAAGTTGATACATCAGTTGGAGGGTTAAAAGACTCAGACTTCATTGACTCAATGACAAACTAGTTCTAGATTTAATAATATACTGAAACTTGGTATTTTTTTTAGGTACATAATATCAATGTATCTGTATGCAGTGGAGCATCTTGATGTGAATGCAATTACCCATAAGTACCTGATTCGTGGACACACACAAAATGAAGGAGATGCAATGCACAGGATCATTGAAAGGACTGTGAACAGATCCAAAAATCGGGACCAGTATACGTACCAGATCAATACGTATCATTGATCAGAAATTCGAAAAAGAAAGGGAATCCCCTTCAAGTCAGGGAATTAGGCTATGAAGACTATAGATTTTAAGGATGCACATGACCAGATGAAACTAAACATGGCTATGGACATTGATGGAAATAAATTTAAGTTATCAGAAGGCAAAGTATTTCGCTTTGAAAAAGGCAGTGACAGTTGTGTGTACAAGCTTAGTTATAAGCAAGAAAAATGGAGTGAAATTAGGTTCAAAGAAGATAGGAAAAACAATAAATTTTTTTGGGAAAAAAATTTTTTTTTTTTTGGGGGAAAAAATTTTTTTTGGGGAAAGAGGCCGGAAAAAGGGGGGGGGTTTTTGGAGGGAAAAGGCCCAAGGGAGGAAGGGAAGGAAACAAAAAGAAGGTTTTTTGGGAAATGAGCGACGTGAAAGGAAGAGCTTTTCTTTTTTGCCCAAAAATTTAGCTTTTTTACAAAGTTTCCGCCTTTCTTTTTAAAAAAATTTTCCCCTTTTTTTTGGGGGTCCTCATTTACTTTTTAATAATTTTTTAAATGCAAAACAAAACCTCAATAGGTAGGGGGGTAGGCCCTTATAATTAAAGTCTTTTTAGGTTAAATTTTTACATTTTTTATAGGCCTTTTTTTTTAAAAAGGGATTGTGCAATTTAGACACCAAAAGGCACTTAATTTTGTTGAAAAATTAAAAAAATGGTAGATACTTACCAACAGCCCCGATTTGGGGGGAACAAATATAGGGAGATTGAATAAACACAAATTTGGGCCCCACTAACCTATTTTCTATCCCCTTTTCCCAAAATTCTCCTGATAAATCAACATAAATTGAAAAATTTCGATTAACCTTTGCTTAAACATCAAACCCTTAAATAGAAAAAATTAGCACGCTTCAGTTGATTTCAGATTTGCGAGAGGTTTTGATTTCCTTTTTACTTGGGGTTCGTTCCAGGGTTTTTTTGAGAGAGTTTTTGGTTCAATGCAGTTTTCCCCCCCAAAAAGGTTCCTCGTTTTCATCGACGGAAACGATCCCCAATCAACTCGATGTTTCGTGTTGAATCGCCTTTGGGGGAAAAAATGTGGCGGCGAGGTAGAGTGTAGGGAACGTATAGATTTTTTAAAACCCCAGGATTTATTAAGCGGGAAGTAGGGGGGCCCTAGGGTTATTGAGAATTTTGTGGCAGGGGGGGGACGATTTGTTGTTAAATAGTGCCTTAAAATGATCAGGAGTAAAAAATTTGCAGTGCATCCTGTTAATCGGGGGGTAAAAATTTGGAGAGTTCCCCACCTTTTCCCCATTTTAAAAAAAAACCCGGATCGTTTTTTTCCCCAGATACGGGTTGGGTATATTACTTTTGAACATATATTAAACCAATTTCCCCCAGTGGGGGGAAAAATGTATTATTTTCATAAAGACCCTATTGAATGTGATTTTAAAAATACTCATTCCCTAGGTTGTTTTTTTAGGGTTTAAAAAGTAAAGTGGAACTATACCTAAGATGTCCCCTCTGTATAAAAATAAATACTGGAAATGTGTTTTGAAAGTAAAATCGAAAGCTGCTTTTTTTATTAAGAAAGAAAAAAAAGGTTAACATTTTTGTAGTAATTTTTTTGTGTCAATCTAAAAAGCAATTAAAATTTCAGGCCAAATTTCCCAAACCAATTCAGAACTTTTCCTCCCCAAAGGTTTTTAAAAAGGGGGGAAAGGGCTTTAGGGCTAATTTTATGCAGGAACCCCGAGAAAAAGTACGATTTTTAAACAGGAGTAGAAAAGGTAAGAACAATGTCCTACTGCTACATATTTCATTCAAATTTTGGGGTTTTTTTCGAAAAAATTAAATTTGTTCATTCCGCGATAATTGGGGGTTGAGCTTTTGAAAAAAATTAAGTTTTTAAAAAATTTTTATTTTTTCCTTTTTTTCCCGTGAAAGTTTTCTTTTTTTTATTTAAATAAAAACCTTTCTTTTTCAAGCCCTGCACTAATTTTTTTTTTGTTTGAAATTTTTTTTTTTTAAAAAGTTTTTTGTATAAAAAAGGCCCCCTTTGGTTTCCTTGTTTGAGGTTTTTTGGGGGAATAGGTATTTTTTTCTTGCCCTTCAGGCCTTTGTTCCGTACCCCCGTTATAGGGATCTGGGCTTCGGTTACCACTCACCTTTTACTTCGTTTTTATTTTTTTCCCCTTTTTAGCCCGTGTTCACTTATGTTATTTTCCATTGCTTTAAAAAGCCTTTAAAAAAACCAAAAAATTTAAAGGCCAATTGGGTGATAGAGGTTCTGTCCTTGACTGATCTTCTTTTTGGTTTTTCCGGGAAACCCCCCCCTTTGTTTTCAAAACCCCTTCCCCTTTTTATTTTTTGCGTTCTTTAAAAAACAAAAAAACAGTTTAGGTTTGTAAGGGGAAAATTAAAAAAATTTTTATTTTCCTGTATACGTTTTTATTTCAAATAGGTACTGGGCTCCTTCAAAAAATTATGTTCGCTTTTGAATTGGGCCTAACAGAAGCAAAATTGTCAGCGAAAATGGAAAAAAACTGGAATGTGTTGCAGCTAATTCATGCTTGTTCAAACAGCACGTTCCTGAAAGTCGTTATTTTTCGAATTTGGAATTTTTTTCCAAAAATTGAAAAGGAGAAGATTTTAAAATATGTAAAATTATCGCCCCCCACATCTGGGAAAAGTTTCAAACTAAAAAAAGGTTTTTTCAAAATTCACAAGGTGTATGTGCGCTTGATATGATTTGATAGTTTTGATTTTGGGGGTTTTTTGGGAAAACAGAACGATGGAGCAAATTTGCAGCTTCGTATGTATTACATTTTAAAAAATAAAAATTTTAAATTTTTCCAAAATTAATGTTCTTACCACGAAAAATTCCCTAGAATGGGCGGTCTTTATCCTGTGTGTCAGGCTGTTTTGGAGCTTGCGAAGGTTTTTTTTTTTTTTAAAACCCCTTAAAAAAAAAATAAAAACAATAAAATAAAAGTATATATTTTTTTTTGGTTTTAAAGTATAATTATTTTATATATAATTTTTTAAAAAAACCTATTTTAAAATTAACCATAAAAAATTTTTAATAAACCTTTTTTAAAAAATTAACGTTTACGAAAAAAAATTTCTTAAATTTTGGGGGGATTTTACTTAGAAAAAAAAAGGGTTTTTAGGGGAAAAATTTTTAAAAGTGTTTTTTATTCCCTGTGTAAAAATTTTATATAGTTCAAAAAAAAAAAAACCCTTTTACACAAAAAAGGGAAAGAATAAAAAAGGTATAAAAAAAAAAGCGGGGGCCCCGCAAAAATTTTTTAAAAAAATTTTTTAATTTAAAAAAATTTTAACTAAAAAAAAAATTTTTTTTAAAAAACAACAAAAAAAAACCCCCTATTAGGGGGTTTTTTTTTTTATTGGGTTTGGGGGGAATTTCCGGGGGGCCTAAACTCTTTTTTTTAAATTTTTAAATTTGTATTCTTTTTTTTTTTTAATTTTAAAAAAAATTATTTTCCTTTTTTTCAGTTGATTTTCATAAAATTTTATTGATTTTTATTTTTTTAATTATTAATAATTTTTTTTTGGACTTTTTTTAATACAGGGTTTTTACATGCCCCCCCGGGAAAATTTTAAAAAGATTGAAATTAAATTTTTAACGACACAAAAACAGGAAAAAATTTTTAAACCCCCAAGCTCGGCACAAAAGGTTCCCAAGGGGGGCCGCGGGGAAAAAATTTGGGGGGCCCAAAACAAAGGGGGCGTGGCGTTTTTTTTTCCCCCTTTAAAATTTTTAAAAGTTTTTTTTATTTAAAAATTTTTAATAAAAAAGAGGAAAAAAACTTATCTGTCCCAAAAAGCTTTTTTTTTCCCCGCCCCCAAAAGGGCCCCCGTGTTTAAAAACCCGATATTTCCCGGAGTTTTTTTTGTAAAAAGTAACTTTTATGGGGAATTTTTTGACCGACAAAATGTTCCCGGTTTAAAACTTTGGGGGGGGAAACCCCCTTTTTGGGTTTTTTTTGGGGGTGAGGGGGGCTTTCCTTTTCCCTTTTTTTATTAATCCCCTACCCAGGGGGAAAATTTAAACCCCGGGGGAAAAAAAAAACCCTCCCCCAATTTTATAAAAAACCACGGCGAAAAAAAAAACCCCTTTTTTTTCTAGGCATATTTGGGTTCTTTTTTTCCAAAGGGGGAAAAGAATGCTTAAAAAGGATTTTTGGGAAAACAAAAACTAAAACCCCTTCCCTTTTTCACAAAATTTTAAAGGCTGATATGTTCTTAAAAACATAAAAATTTGGGAAAAAAAGGGAAAATTTGAAAAAAAATTTTTTAAAAAAAAAATTCCTTTTTGGTTTTTGACGACGTTTCTTTGTGGGCTCCCCAACGGGTAAAAAGAAGAAGAGGGAAAAACAACAAGCAAAAGAGTGTTTTTGCTTTTTTTTACTTTTAAAAGGCCCTTTTTTTTTTAAAAAAAAAAATTTTCTATTTTTTTTTTGGGGGGGAAATTGGCTTAATGTTATTTTTTGGGTTTTTTGTTTTTAAAAAAATTTTTTTTTAAATTCCCCAAATTTTTGAATTTTTTGGGGTTTTTCGTTCCAGTTGCCCAGTTCCCCTTTTTTTTTGGAATGCTGTCGAAAAATGGCAGGGGGTAGATCGGCTCTTTTCCCCAAAATCGTTGGGGAAAATTTAATGCTAGAAAAAAAATAGTTTTAAAAATTGGGGGCCCCCCCTTGCCCCAAAAAATTCCCCCTTTCCCAGCGAAGGGTGTTTTCTTTTTTCCTTTTTTTAGCTTTAGAATTCCCCCGCGGGTTTTCGCCCGGGCGGGCCCTTTAAAAAAAACCTTTTTTTGGGGTTAAAAGGGCCCCTTTTAAAAGTTTTTTTGGAAAAACCCAACGGAGTTTCCTTAAAATTTTAAAATGATTGTTGTTTTTGGAAAAACCCCCCTGTTTTTTGTGAATTCAAAATACTAATTTTAAAAAAACCCCCAAATTTTTTAAATTTGGGGGGAAAACCCCTAAAAAAATTTTAGGGGTTAAAATTAAAAGACTTACGTTGAATTTTCATTATTATGAAAAATTTTCTATTTTTTTTAAAAATAAAAAAATTTTGTTTTAAAAAAAAAAAATTTTTTCCCCAAAAAACCCCAATTTCAAAAACTATCAATAATTTTCCCCAATTTTTTACCAATCTAAAATTAAAAAAAACCCATCTTTCCCTTTTTAAAAAATTAGTTTTCCTTTTACTGTTTAAAAAATAATCGTAGATTATCGGGGGAAAAAATCAATTGAAAAAACCCCAATTTAAAACACAGAAAGGTAAAATTTTTAATGAAAAAAAAAGATTTTATATAACCGGGAAATTTTTTTTTAACCCCTTGTGATTTTAAAAAATTTTAATTTTTTTAAAAAAACGATATTTATAAAAAAACCACCCAATTTAAATTTTTTCCCCAAAAAAATTTTTTTTTTTTTTGGGGGGGACATTTTTGTTTTTAAAGACCCCCTTTGTGTTAAAAAGTTTTAAAAAATTTTAATTTTTTTTATCGGGAAACATTGGCATTTTTTTTAAAAATTTTTTTTAAAAAAGTATTTTTTTCCAAATTTTTAAAAAGAAGATTTGGTTTTCCCCGGAAAAAGTGCCCCCCCAAATTTTTTAAAAAAAAGTCCCACTTTTTTTACCCCCATGTTATGTTCGCCCCAAAACCGGGGGGGGGGTTTCCGGTTTTTAAACATTTTTTTTTTAACCCCTTTGGTTTGGGGGGGCCGTCCCCCTAAACAAAAATTTTTTTTAAAATTTTTTTTAGTTTTTTTGTTGGGAAAAAAACCCCAAAAAATTTTTTTTGTTTTTTGGAAACGAACAAAATAGAGTTTTTTTCTGAAAAGGTCGTCTGGGGGGGAGTTTTTTGGGTGGGTTTTTTGGGGGTTGGCCGGGTTTTTTGGGGGTTTTTGTATCGTCGAAAGGCCCTAGCATGTGTTGCCGCGGCTTTCGTTGTGATAACCCCCAAGAAAAAAACCCCCCTTCCCCTCGCAGGGGGTGGAAAAAAGGGAAAAATTTATTACAAAAAAAGGAAAAAAAGTATGGGGCCCAAAAAATTTACTTTCATATTTTTTTTTGGATGTTTTTTCCCCAAACTTTACTCAAGTTTAAAATTTTGCTGTTTTAAAAAAGGCTTTGGGTTTCCCCCGGATTGGGAAAAAGGGTTTTTTGCAAGACCCAAATACTTTTTTGGGGGCCAAGCAATAAGTTTTAACGACCGCTTAGTTTTACTTTTTTTTTTTTTTGGCGGAAGGTTTTTCCACTTTCTTTTTTAATTTTTTTTAAATTTAAAAAAAAAAACCCAAAAAATTTTTCCCGTTTTGTTTTAAAAAAATTTTGGTGCTGTTTTTAGTTGACTGCCAAAAAAAACCATTTACGTGCAAAAAACCTTCCAAAAATTAAAAGGGAGGGAAAATAGAAAGCGGTTTAAAAAGGAAAAAAGGGATTTTAATCAGTTTTTTGGGAAAAGTTTTTCCCCCGGAAAGCACATTAATTTCCCGCCCCAAAAAAAAATAGGGGGATTTTATTTTTTTTAAATTTTTTAAAAAGTCAACGGGGGTTTGTATGATACCCCTGGGCCCCCCAACTTTTCCCGTTTGTATACTTTAAAATTTTGGGGGGTAAAGGGGGGGGGTTTTAATCAGGGGGGGGCGTTTTTTAAAAAAGGGTAAAATTTGGAAAAAATTGGGGAAAAAAAAGGGGTTTTTGGTTTTTCCCCCAAAAGATAAACCACCCCCCGGGGGAAAAAATTTTATTTGCGGCCCTTTTTTTAATAGTTGCAGATGATGTTTTTTGTTTCCCCCTTTTTTCTTTTTTTAAAAAACCGGGGCCCCCGGCCCCAAAAAAAAAAAAAAAGTAAAAGAATTTTTAAATTTAAAAACCTATGGGTTTTTTCTCGACCCCCAAAGGGGGGCTCTAAAAACCCCCGTTGGGTTTTTTGTAAGTTCTGTTTTCGGGGTTTTTTAAGGGGAAAACCCTTTTCCCCCTCTTGAACCCAAAAAAAAAAACCCTTGTTACTTGTGTTGTTCAAAATTTGCACAATTTTTTTTAAGGGCGAGAAATTTTTAAAAATTTTAAAAATTTAACCCCCCCGGTTTTTCTTTAGACAGTGTTGCGCCTGAGGGAAAAAAAATTATTCCAGGACAAAGGGGGGAAATGTTACGGGGGGGGACAAAAAATTTTTTCCCCCCCCAAAATTTTCCTCGAATGGGGAAGAAAAAAAAGGGGCCCCTTTGAAAAGGGCCCGTGGGGGGAAAGAGTATGGGGGAAAAAATTTTTTTTCGGGGGAAGGGGGGGCATTTTTTGCGGGGCCCCCCAAAACCCCGGTTTTTATTTTTAAAATTTTTCCCCAAACCCCTACATTTTTACAGACTTTTTTTAAAAAAATTTTAAAAGTCAGTTTAAAAAAAAAACTGTTGTAAAATATGTTGTAAAAAAATTTTTTTAAATTTTTTCGTTTTTTTATAATTTAAAAAACCCTTTTTTAATTTTTTTCTTTTGTTTTTTTTTAAAAAATGTTTCATTTATCGTCCCTTTAATAAAAAAATAAAAAAAAAAAAAACCCCCAATAAAAAAAGGTTAAATTATTTTTTTATTTTTCTTTTAGGAATGGGCTGTTAAGCAATTTTTAAAAAAAAATTTTTTTTTTAAACACCTTCCCCGTAAAAGGCAAAAAAAGGGTTGTTAAAACCCCCGAGGGGTTTTTTTTGGGAAAAGATTACACCTTTTTCGGGACGCGCGGTCCCAAAAAATTTAAAAAAGGGATCAGGGGGCAGCAAAAAGGGAATTTTGGGGGTGGGGGAATTTTCCCCCAAAAGGCTTTTAATTTTTTAAAATTTTTCTTTAATTGGGGGTTTTTTTTAAAAAAGGTTTTTTGGTTTTAAAAAAGGGGAAAAAAAAATAAAAAAAGGTCCCCTTTATTTAAAAAATTTTTTCCCCCAAAAAAATACGAAAATATTATTTTTTTAAAATTGACACTTTCTAATGTCGGGGAAAAAATTTTTGGGCAATTTATTAATCATTAAAACCCCCATTTGGAAAAAGTGAAAAATGTTTTTGGAAAAAAATTTGTCACCCCTTTTTTGGAAATTTTTTTTCAGCTTTTTTTAAAAAACTTTTTCCCTAAAAGAAACTATAAAATTTTTTAAAAAAAACTTACCAAAAGGGAAGTTGCTTTTTTTTTTCGGGGGGCCCCCCGAAGGAAAAAAAAAAAATTTCCCCTTTTTTTGCCCATGGGGACAATTTTTTTTTCTTTTTTTTAAACAAAAAAAAGGGGTTTTTTTAAAAAAATTTTGAAAAAACCCCCGTTTGAGAAAAAACCCCCAAAAAGGGAATCAAAATTTTTTTTTTATTTTTTTTTTTTTTCCCCCCCTTTTTTTGGGAAAGAATTTGTGTTTTTAAAAGCTTTTTTCCCCCTTTTTTTTTTAAAAAAAAAAAAACCCCTTTTTTTTTAAAAAACAAAAAATTTTCCCCAAAAAGGGGAGTTAGATTTGGGGAAATTTTTTTTTGGGCCCAAAAAACCAAATTAAAAAAAAGGGGAATTTTTTTTTTAAAGTTTTTCCCCCCCAAAATTTTTTAAAAAAAAATTTGGGAAAAAGGGAAATGGGGACCTTTTTTTGGGTGAAAAACCCCCAAAAATATTTTTAAATATATATATATTTTTTTTTAAAAATTTTATAAAATTATTTGTTCATTTTTTTAGGGAAAAAAAAAATTTTAAAAATAGTAAATTAATAACGATTTCCCTTCATTTTTATTTTTAAATGAAGGGTACTCAGTTGTTTAATTTATATTTTTTAAATATATTTTTTAAATTTAATTAAATTTTTAAAAAAAAACCCAAAAAAATTAGTTGTAGGGGGGGGTTTTCGTTATCATTTTTTTGGCCCCAGGTTTTAAAATTTTTGGTAGTGATGCGGCTTGAATAGTTTTTTTTTTTCCGGGGGAAAAATTTTTCGAAAAAAAAGATGCAAAATACTGGCTAAAAGGCCCCCCTTTTATTTTTTTCCCATTGACAAAAAAAAAAATTAAAATTTTTTTAAAAAGGTTTTTGGGGTTTTTTTAACCCCCTAAAAAAAAAACCCCTTTTTATGGGGGGGGGAAAAAAAAAAAAACTTCTTCCCTTTTCCTGAATGAAAAATGTACAAAGGGTTATTTTTTAAAAAACCCCTTTTTTGAAAAAAAAAAAAATTTTTGGGAAAAAAAAATTTCACACAACTTTTAAAAAAAAGGGGGGGGGAAAAATTTTGTCTGGTAAACCCAACAATTTTTTTGCCCCCCCCAACCCCCAGGGGACACATTTTTATTTCCGTGCCCCGGGGGGGATAAAAAGGGTTTTGGCGGGGTCTTTTTTGGGGGTTGTTTTAGGGGGGCCCCCTTTCGTTTTCCTTCAAAAATTTTTTTAAAACCCCTTTTTCCCCCTTTGGGAATATAAATTTTTTTTTGGGGGCCCCATTTTGTTTTTCCCCCAAATGGGGGGGTTTTTTAAATTTTTTTTCGGGGGGGGTTGGGGAAACCCCTTTCCCCCCAAAATAAACGGGTTTAATCATCCCCAAGGTTGGTTTTTGGGTTTTTTGGGGCCAAATTTTCACTAAAGGGAGTTTTTTTTTTAATGTAAATAATTTTTCTTTAAAATTTGGGGATTTTTTTTAAAATTTTTGTTTCCCCATTTTAAAAATTAAAAAAACTTTCAAGCCCCTTTTTTGGGGCCCCCCGGGGGTTTTAACTATTTTTGGGAAAAGTTTTTCCATAGAAGAAAAAATTTTACGGGGGGGGCCTTTTTTCTCGGAAAATTTTTTCCCCAATTTTCGTTTTTTTTTCGATGTCGGGGGAAAAACCCCATGCGTTGGGGGGGGTTTTTTTGGTCAGTTTTTTTGGGGAGAATGTTTCCGGGGGGGAAATTGTTTTTTCCCCTGTTTAAAAACAAAAAAGTAGGGAAAAAACCCCCAACCAAGGCTTTTTCTTTTTCATTTTTTTCCCCCTTCCTGTTTCGTATATTTCGTTTTTTTTTTCTTTCTATGGGGCCCAAAAAAAGTGTCTTTTTTTTTTTTAAATTTTTCGGCGTTGACACCTAATCAGGGTTTTTGGCGGATAGGGGTTTTTTCCTCTTGAATTTTTTTTTTTTATTTTTTGTCGGGGGTTTTCCCCAAAAAATTTTTTTTTGGGTTCCCCTTTAAAGAAAAATTTTAACATAAAAAATTTTTCCCCCTTTTTTTTGGGGGAAATTTTTTAAAATTCATTTAAATGAAAAAAAAACAAAACGTAACCCACCCCAAAACTAAAAACCCCCAAGTTTTTAGGGGAATTTTCGCCCCCCTTTTTCCCCCCCCTTTTTTTGTCTCGGGTTTTTACCCCCCCAAACAAAAACGCCCCCCAAAAATTTTTGTTTTTTTCCCAAGACCCAAACCCCTTTTTTCCCCGAACGAAGTTTGGCGCCGACTTTTTTTTCGGGGGACCCCCCCCAAACTGCATTTCCCAAAAAAACCCCTTTTCCCCCCCCAAAACCCCTTTTTAAATTTTTGGGAAAACGAACATAAAAAAAAACTTTTCCCCGGGCCAAATTGTTCGATAAATTTTCCCCCCGTGGGAGGGCTTTAGATTTAAAAAAATTTAAAAATTTTACTTTTAAAAAATTTTAATCAACCCCCAAAAAAAAAAAAAACCCCTTGTTTTTAAACCCCCAAACCCCCCCATTTTTCTTTTTACCCCAAAGCACCTTTATTCCCCCAAAATTTTATGTTTTTAATTTTTAATGTGGGAATAATTGGAAAAAAATGTTTTTTTAAATTTCGCCAATTTTTCCCCTTTATTTTTTTTAAAAAAAAAATTTTTTTTTAATTTTTAAAAATTGAAAAAAGGCCCCCCAAAAATTTTCACCGAAATTTGGGGGAAATCCCTAGTTAAAAGGGCGGGGGGAAAAGGGGGGGGGTTTTTTTTTGTTGTCAGTTTCAGTGGGACTCGACCCCCAAAAGGGTCCCCCACCCCACGAGGGGGGTTTTTGCTTGTTCCGTCCCCCCCCAGGCCGGTGACGTGACAAAGGGGGGGAAAAGATCGGGGGGGGTTTTGGGGTTTCCTTTTTCTTTTTGGGGGTTTTTTTCACGTGTAGATTTTTCCCCACCCAATTTCATCGTTTTTTTGTTATCTTTTTCTTCAAAAAGGGTTTACAAAACCCAAAATTTGGGAAAAAACTTTTCCTCCCTTTTAACCCTGTTTGGGTAATTTTGCTGTTCCTGATCACTTTGGGTCGGGAAATAAATAATATACGTGTTTTTAAAATTTTGATAACTTTCCCTTTGCAGAATAAATTAAAGCCTTTTTTAAAGGGAAATTTTTAACCCAAATGGATTTTTTTTTTTGGGCAAAAGTATTTGTGGGTTTAATATTGTTTCCCTTTTGTCGCAGGGGGGGGAAAACCAAAAGGTGCCGGGACAAAACAGGATCTTATAAGTCCCGGTCAGGGCTCAAATTGATGGCCGTAAAGGAAATAGATTTTTGTCGCAAAGCTTTTTTTCTAAAACAGGGGATTAAAAAAGGGGGAAGATCGAGTCCCTCTTTTTAAAACCTTTTTTTTTAGGGAAATTCCCCTCAGAAAAAAGGGGAAAAAAAACTTTTAAAACAGACCTGGAGACTTCCGATGAAATAAAAAGTTTTAGAGTTTAAAAATAAAGTCTTTTTAAATTCGTGGAAAGGGCCCTAGGTTTAAAAAAACTCACAAAAATTTATTTCCCCGAAAATTTAAAAATTTTTTAAAAAATGTATAATTTTTTAAAAGGGACTCCCCGACAATAAAAGAAATTGATCGAAGTAAAAAAAATTTCAACACTAAATTTTAACTTTTTGTTTGGGTACCCAGTACCGACCCTGCTTTCGTGTAAATAAATTTTGTGAAAAAATTAAAAACAGAAAAAATTTAAAATAAGTGGGTGCACTGACCCAAAAAGATATAAAAAAAAAGAGGCAGAATAAATTTTTAAAAAATAAAAATCTTTGACGGGGAAAAAAGCAAACCAGTTTTATAAAGAAAAAAAAAAGCTGAAGCCCCGATGTTTTTTTTCGACTTTTTTTAAAAAAAAAATTAAATTAAAAAAGTCCAATTGGGGTTTTCCCTTTTTTTCTTTTGGGTTTTTTATTTTAAATTTAAAACTAAATTTAGAAAAAAATTATAAAAAAATTATTTGTATACAGTTTTGAAACCATTTAGTTAGAGAAAAATTTAAATGTAGAAAATGTTTTTTTTTAAAAGCCCTTTCTAATTATGTACAACACAAACTAGGTTGCTATTTGTTTTTTTTTTAGATTGGGGTTTGGGTTTAACGAAAAGGGTTACGCGTACGTGAGCGCACGTCACTGGGGTTTTTACAAAAAATGCCGACGTGCGCTGGGGGCGCTCTTTCCAGTTTATGTTGTATATTGTAATTTTAATTATTGACCAAATCCCCACAAAACTTTGCATACTGTATCTAGACACTACTATATTGATACAAAAAATCTTTTTTATTCTATGTTTCAACATGTGATGACGTATATCAGCTGTTTTCAACCTCATTTACGTCCAATCATTCAGTGAGCGTTTTTGGTTGCTGGGGGTAATACTTTGTTCCCTAGGTTATTTTTTTTGGGAATTATTCATGTTTTTTCTTTTGTTTATTTAGTTTGCTTAAATCATTATTAGTTTTGTGATTTTTTTAAAATTTGATTTGACCTGAGTAAAAGAGCAAGATCGCTTGTAAGCGAAAAAAACAATTGTAAATGTATTGTACAAAGTGGGTCTCGTGTTGCTGTGAAGACGATCTTAGTGATCATTTTTTTGGACAATATATCAGAAAATGATAGTGAATTAGGTTTGGATTTGGGGGACGTTTCGGACAATGATCCTGGGTATGAGGCTTCAGGTATGTCATCTGATGAAAGTGATGCAATGTCAGCAATATCAGGTAGGACTGTTCCGTCTAGTAGTAGGTCTAATTTTAGATGCAAAAATTTATGAAGTGCACAAACTCACGCTTTCTTTCCCCGTCGTATCTGAACCCAAAGATTCTGATTTTAAAGATGGAAATATTTTTATAATGTATTAAATGGACTGTATTAAAAGAAAATAATGATAATGCTTCTCAGGGCTTTTGTTTTCAGTGAAGTAAAACTGGTCCAAAACATTGTCCCCCCCCACGATGCCCCCAATATCATATTTTTAATTCATTTTTTAATGTAGGCCTTTTTACTCAGTTCGTAAATATGACAAAAAATATGCCAGAGAGTATATAAGATCACACACTCATAACAAGTCACCGAATCTTTGGGCCCGTGATTTAAAGAAAAGTAATATTTCAAGAAATGAAAGCATTTATTGCTAATCTCTTGAATATGGGTTTAAAATGTTTTAAAAAAAAACCCCAATTGAATCATACTGGTCCACAACTCGCCATATGAAACACAAATTGGTTTGGTAAAATGTTTTTTCCGGAATCGATTCAATGCTTGTTACAATTTTTTTTATGAAACGGATAATGATTTACTTTTAAACTTGGACAAACCCGGCTACGACCCATGTGGCAAGTTCAATTTTGTTGTAGAACATGCCCAAACCGGGGGGATTCAGAAAATATTATACGCACACCGTGAAGGTGTCAATAGATGAGAGTCTTGTGGGGACAAAATGCCACTCCCAAAATCCAATATCCCCCAAAAACCCACCATCGTTGGGGAATCAAAAATATGGATGTTCTCCGTGACTCGGTCAGCAATTACTGCTGGCTTTTGTATGCTATAGAGGTAGTAGAGACACTGAGAGTAATTAGGACTTCCTACAATGTTTTTGGGAAAAAACTTTTGGGGTATTGGTCAATTTTTATCAAAAAGGTTACCATTATTCGTTGGGTAATTTCTTTATGAGCATTCCACTGGCAAAATATCTGTCTGAGAACCTAACTTTTCATCACTGGGGGCCCAAATTTGAAGAAAAACCCCAAAGGTTTTACCACAAGAGCTAAAAAAAAAATTTGCAGTTGGACAAAGGATTATATTGCGTAATGATAACTTACTAATGTTAGGATACCCTGAGAAAAAAAAACCCCAAAAAGGGCCCCCGTCTTATTACTCTCGGGCTAAACATAAAGCTGAAAGGGGGTGGAATGTAGAAGTAAAAGGAATCCTGACAAATAAACAAGAAACCAAAAAATAATACATGATTTTTAATTAAAATTTTTGGGAGGTATTTACAGTTCGGTCCAAAAAGCTGTATTGCTACTTATATGAACGCCGGACTGTCAAATACTGGAAAAAAGTGGTATTCAAAATACTTGGGCCCAATGATTCTGAACGGGATTTTATATTATTCAAGGAAAACACCCGCTGGCAAACAAAAATAAGTAGACTTCAGTTTTTTCACTATTATAGAAACCCCAAAAGATGAATTTTTTTCAAACACAAACAAAAACCTTCAAGTGAGCGCGGGAAAATGTGCCCAAAATTTTGAATTTGGGATGGAATATTTTCCTGGGGCGAAAGTTGAAAAATGCAGTATATGCAGCATTCTTAGTACAAGTAATGGGGGGACAAGGGGAAAAATACAAGAACAATTTGTATGAAGTGCAAGAAGGGATTCATATTTTTTCTTCGGCAAA